>NC_091963.1:127797091-128097091 GCF_031021105.1 Erythrolamprus reginae
AAGCTATGTAGGATTAGGTTTACAACTCTAGAAGCCTTTTTGGCGATATATAAGAACTTTAAAAACTTAAGAAAAATGTCCAGGGACTTAAAACTAAGGATTTGGCTTGTAACATCTTGCATTGATATTAGCCATGTTTCCATCTTTATACTAACCCTGCAACTGAAAATTATCACATCAGCTGTTCTGCCCCCCATTCTTGTGGAACTGTCTATTGCCATCTCCTTGGGTCCTGTATTGACTCTGGTGACCCTATTTAGACTTTTCCCTTCAGTGAAGGGCCCCTCTGATGTTATGCCCTGCATGAATTTTTTAACGTAACCCTTTGCTATATTGTGGGAATTGCAGGATGTGGGGAATTGTGGGGTGTGGGGGAGGGAGGGGATACTTGTTAACCTAATAAGTGTTATTGTATGTCCTTATAAACTGTATATGGCTCATTATTATGCCGTTTGGTAAAAGGGCACTACAAATAAACATTGTTGTTTTTGTTGTTTTGGGGTTTGGGCGGGGCGGGAAATTACAGAGTCAGGTAGTGAATTCCAGCCATAGATCACTTTGTTTTTGAAGTCGCATTTTCTGCAGTCGAGCATACATTAGTTTATGTTAAGTTTGTATGTATTGTGTGCTCGTGTATTGTTGACATTTACATGAATGAGGAATCAGGGACAGGTAAACAACCTGCAAGAATCCAAATAGTTTTCTCTCAATTCTTCTCAGTCCTTGTGGAAGGTACTGAATGTCACAAGGCCAATATTTCAGTCAATAAGCTCTTCAAGAGTGAAGACGCCCTTAGAGGGAGCTCTAGAAGCTTAACACATGCAGTGGTGCCTCTACTTAAGAACTTAATTCATTCTTAAGTAGAAAAGTTTGTAAGTAGAAGCAATTTTTCCCATAGGAATCAAGGTAAAAGCAAATAATGCATGCAAACCCATTAGGAAAGAAATAAAAGCTCAGAATTTGGGTGGGAGGGGGAGGAGGAGGAGGAAAAAGAGGAGGAGGATAGTCCCTGCCGAAGGAAGGATGTGAGGTGAGGGGAATAAAAAAAATCCTAAACTTTAATGCTTAAAAAAAAAAGAGGAGCTCTCAGGCGGCAAGGAACACATGCCTCCCATATACCAGGTACGAGGCTGCCTCCCATACACTGCACCAGAGAGAGAAATCCTTTGACCGAAAGGTGGCTGCTACCTGCTTCCTCTTCCTTCCCATGCTGAAGGGCTCCCCTCTCGCTCGCTCGCTTTGTAGCCGGCGCCTTTCCTTCACTGTGGTGACTCCTCGGTTTGGCTGAAGCCGAATTGATTTGGCCGGGGCAAAGCGCCCACTTTTGCCTTTCCATGCCCAAATGCTCCGGGAGGCAATCTCGTGCCGGGTATTGGGAGGCAGCGCGAAGGAGTCACCACAGCGAAGTGGTTTATTTCCTCTCCATGCGCCCAGAGAAAGGAAAATGCTCCATTGGCTCTGGACTGCCAAAGCCTCCTTAAGCGCCACCGAAAGGCTCCTCTGGCAGCCCAGAAAAGCCTGAGATGGCCGGGATTAAAGGGGGAATGGCAGGAAACTGGCTGGGCCTTCATGCAGCTCTCAAATTTCCTGGGAAATTTTTCCGGGCTCGGGTTCTTAAGTAGAAAATGATTCTTAAGAAGAGAGGAAAAAATCTTGAACACCCGATTCTTATCTAGAAAAGTTCTTAAGTAGAGGCGTTCTTAGGTAGAGGTACCACTGTACTTCTCATTTAATCACGGGCTTGGTAGCGCGAGCCTGTAATCCAACCTGCAGAGGCTGAAACTGGCGTGGATAGCTTGAGCTCACCAGTTCAAGGTTGCTCTGCTCCCGGGAGAAATGCCGGCCAACAGAAGGCCGAGTGCCAGAAGAAGGTTGCCCTAACTACTGTGCGGTGAACTGACCTATGTCTGAATAAACTTTGTGCAGTGCTAGATGACTGGTAGTTGTGACCACTCCTTGAAGTTCTTGCCACTGCAGTGCTCCCATGATAGTGTGATTACCATCCAGAGCAATTGATCAGTATTTCCATCTGTCACAGTGTCCCATGGTGACATGATCTGCTGCTAGTTTCCCACAATTCGATGGGGAAACTGGTAGGAAATTAGAATTAGAAATTTCATGATTATGTGAGGATCGTATTAAACAATGGTAGCTGGGGACGGCCAGAACACCATTGTTAAGCAGCATGGATATATGACATTGTGCTTTACAACTGCATCGTTTGGCAATGAAAACTCTGGTCCCAATTGTTGTAGTTAAGCAAAGACTATCCACATTACATTTACACATTTTTTTACAAACTTGTATTTATTCTCAAAAAACCTTGTAATTAAGCCTCTCTTAATACCATATGATGTAAAATCTAGGTGTATCCTAATGTTTATGCCTTCCCCTCAAAAGTCCCAAATAAGTAGTTCTACCTTATTCACCATTCTAGATCTATAGAAAAGGATTATGGAAGTTTTAAAACAATATAAACCCCATTATAAAAACCCTCAAAACAAGTAGTCCAATCAACTCATATGCATACCACTCAGTATACCAATTCGGCTGTGATAGATGTAAATATTCACAGCCCCCAGGCTTGCCGCAAAGTCAGGTCTTCACAGCCTTTCGGAAGGCCAGTAGGGTGGGAGCAATATGGACATCGGGGGGGGGAGTTGGGGCCATAGAGCTGGGGCAGCTGCAGAGAAGACCCTCCCCCATGGTCACATCAACCTGCCATGCTTAATTGACAGGACTTGGAGAAGGCCAATCCTGTGTGATTGTATTGGTCTCTTGGAGGTATACAGCAGGAGACGGTCTCATAAATAGTCTGGTCCTAAACCATATAGGGCTTTATAGGTAATGACCAACACCTTGAATTGTGACTGGAGATTAATAGGTAGCCAGTACAGCACGCAGAGCATTGGTGTTATATGGGTGTACTGAGATGCACCCATCACGGCTCGCACCGTTGCATTCTGAACTATCTGCAGTCTTCAAACACTCTTCAAGAGTAGCCCCATGTAGAGCACATTGCAATAATCAAGATGAGAGGTGATAGGGGCTGAGGGTGCGCAAAGCCTCCTGGTCGAAATAGGGCTGCAAGTGGTATACCAGGCAAACCTGGGCAAAGGTCCCCCTGGCCACAGCTGAGAGATGGTAAGCAAGGCTCAGCTGTGGGTCCAAGAGGATACCCAAGTTGCGGACTTTGCCTGAGGGTGTCAAAGTTTTCCCTCCCCCCAGACCAATGGATGGACAGATGGAGTCGTCCTTTGGAGGAAATGTCCAGAGCCACTTGTTCTTGTCATGGTTGAGCTTGAGCCTGTTGGCTTCCACCCAGACCCTAACAGCTTCCAGGCACATCACCTCAACCCACTTCACTGAATTGGCATTTGTGTACTTTCTGTGTGTTAAATGCAATAACAGATATTTAACAGAGAGATTTGAAGAGTAACATTTGGGTTAACCTATAGATCGGGTTGTCTTTTTTTTCTTTCATTTTTTAATGTATATTATGATTAGATGTTAGATCGGTTTAATTATTAGAGTTCTTCCCATCTGGAGTAATAGTTCATGTTATTGTTGCTAAATGAAAAAGCTCATAACTATTTTGTAGACCTGTTACGTAAGGGGAGTAGAATTTATCAAGACATTACTTTTCTTTTCAGCATCCAGCCGGGGTGGGGCAAGAATATTTCATGTTAGACTTATTTGATATTTGGATCGTTTTCTTCAAATTTTTTGGAAACAATTTTTTTCCTTTTCCTTTTTTGTTGTTGTTAGTATTGGATGTACGTTTTTTTTCTGTTTTGCATTGTATTCTTGTTGATTGTGCACGGCAAACTGCCTACCTCAAATGGGCCTCTCATACTTACATGATCTCACCAGTTCACATAGCCAGAATGATGTACAACACTATCCCTTGCTGTTACGTGATCTCATCTAGGTTGTATCAACAGGATGTTCTTAAGGATTGGTGAGGATAATTCACCAGTAAAAAAAAGCTGTTACTTTCTTCTACCTTTTGCTGCTTGGAAAACTGTATATAAAGCAATAAACACTGTGAAAACAGTCAGACATCTTAGCAACTTTATTATTTATTTGTTTGTTTGTTTGTTTGTTTATTTATTGTCCAATGTTTTTGTCGAATGATTTGTCTTCATCAGTCAATAAAACATAGATACAGTGGTACCTCGGTTTTCGAACGCTTCCCTTCTCGTACATTTCGGATATCGAACAAAATTTTCTGCAAAAATTTGCTTCAGTATCCGAACAAAAATTCGGATACCGAACAGCCAGAGAAAATTTTGTTCATTATCTGAAATGTAATCCCGGCAGCTTCAGGGCGCTGAGGAGCTCTCTAAGAGCTCCAAGCTGCAGGAAAGGTGGGGGCTGCTGCAATCCCGGCAGCTTTGGGGGGCTCCTTTCCTCATTGCTTTGTTTTATTACCTGTAAGGAGCTTCAAAAACTTTTTTCCTGTGGCTGCAACAGCGGCGATTTCCCTTCCAGTAGCAAGAGCCCCGGGAAGTCACGTAATGAAGAGAAGCTGCTGGAGCGGCAGCAATTGCTGAGATGGCTCCGCCGGCTTCCCTTCATCACGTGACGTTCCCGGCGCTCTTGCTACTGGAAGGGAAATCGCCGCTGTTGCAGCCACAGGAAAAAAGTTTTTGAAGCTCCTTACAGGTAATAAAACAAAGCAATGAGGAAAGGAGCCCCCCAAAGCTGCCGGGATTGCAGCAGCCCTCACCTTTCCTGCAGCTTGGAGTAGCGAATTTATTTATCCCATTGGAAATAAAGAAAATAGATTTAATTGGTTCCCAGCGAGTTAACAGGGGCTGGGAACCAATTAAATCCATTTCCATTATTTCCTATGGGATAAATAAATTCGGTACTCGACCAAATCGGTTCTCGACCACACTTCTGGAACGAATTGTGGTCGAGTACCGAGGTGCCACTGTATATAAAATTAAAAAATAAGAAAGTTTTAGAACAAAACACTTTAGTGGGGCTCTGTCATCTAAACATTTGTCAAATTAGATTCTGCGGAAGTTTAAGGCTCTACAAAGGCTTGAAGAGCTACAGTATAATGGGCTGCAAAATAGCCTCAAAGAACAGGATGAATAGTTGCAACCAAGACAACAATCAGACAAAAGATATTCATTCTCTAGTCCCAGAATGAAATGTACTTTGAGAAAATGTTTCAGATAAGACTCTCTGTATTACCATATTTTTCAGAGTATAAGACACATCTTAGTTTTTGTGCAGGAAAATAGGGAAAAGAATCTGCTTACCAGGTATTCATCTGGTCAACTTCAGCACATTATTTTATCCCTTGGTTAGAGTAGGGCTTTAAAAAAAACTTTATTTGGAGAGAATAACAACGAAAGAGCTTGCAAGCCATTAAGAGCTGGGAACATTGTTAGCACCTGGTTAGGGCTGGAAAGAAACATTCGGAGAAATTAGAGAATGAAAAAAACCCTATAAACACAGGGTTTGAAAAACATTTTTTGCAGACAGTAACAATGAAAGAGCAGGCAAGCCAGTAAGAGTTGGGAACATCATTAGCACCTGGTTAGGGCTGGAAAAAAACTTATTCAGAGCAAGAATCCCAGCGAATCCCAGCGACCGATTAGGTCCCACAGAGTGGGCCTCCTCCGGGTCCCGTCAACTAAACAATGTCGGTTGGCGGGCCCCAGGGGGAGAGCCTTCTCTGTGGCGGCACCGACTCTCTGGAACCAACTCCCCCCGGAGATCAGAACTGCCCCTACTCTTCCTGCCTTCCGTAAACTTCTCAAAACCCACCTTTGCCGTCAGGCATGGGGGAACTAAACATCTCCCCCTGGGCACATTTAATTTATACATGGTATGCCTGTGTGTGTGTCTGTTAGTATATGGGGTTTTTTAAATCTTTAAATATTTTAATTAATTGAATTATTTATGATTTGTTTTACACTTGTTGTGAGCCGCCCCGAGTCTTCGGAGAGGGGCGGCATACAAATCCAAATAATAAATAAATAAATAAATAAGTTAGAGCAATGAAAAATCCTGCAAAGACTTAGGGCTTGGAAAACATTCTTCAGAGAGAGAAATAATTTAAAAGCCTGCAAGGTAAGAGCTGAAAAGATCGTTAGCAGCTAGTTTGGGCTGGGGGATGGGGAAGCTACATTCAGAGTATAAGATGTACCCAAATTATCAGTCTCTTTTAGGGAGGAAAGAGGTGCATCTTATACACCAAAAAATACGGTACTATCAAAGGGAGGGAGGGGAGAAATAAATTCAGACTTGCAAGATTCCATTGCTGTAATTTTATAATAAAAACAGTAATAACATTCACAACTTGGCTGTCCTAGTTCAGTCCACTTTGAAAAGCTGAATTAGATTCTGTGACAAGGGGGGGAAGGGGGAGGATTCTAAGTAAAAAACAAAACTGTTTTCCCGCCTATTGCAGTGATAGCAAACCTATGGCACAGGTGCCACAAATGGCACGCGGAGCCATATCTGCTGGCACATGAGCCGTTGCCCTAGCTCAGCTCCAACATGCATGTATGTGCCGGCCAGCTGATTTTTGGCTCTCACAGAGGCTCTGGAAGGGCATTTGCAGCTTCCAGAGATCCTCCAGGAGGATGGGGAAGGGTGTTTTTACCTTCCCCCGGCTCCAGAGAAGCCTTTGGAGCCTGGAGAGTGTTCTGTCTGGGTTCCCCCAGACCTCAACACCAACTGGAAAAAACAGCCAGACACTCTGGTAAAAGCCAAAAGTATTTTATAACTGGAAAAAATAAGCACAGAGGAAAACCTGTTCTTCCCAACAGACAGGATATAATACGGTACAGCAGGGTCCTGATGTCCAGACAATACAGCAAGCTTCTTGCTGGCACCCCCCCCCCCCAAGGTTTCAATAGTCAAAGGCACAAACCAGGATTCCAAGACGCCAAAGTTCACAGTCAGGTCCCACGACTCTCAAAGATAAAACTCCACAAGCCAGGAAGGGTGGGTCTGCCTTTTAGCCTTTCCCAAGAGCACCACACCCAAACCCAGCTGTTGCCACTTTAATGCTGAAAGTATTTAGCCAATTGATTCCGTCTCTGAGTAGCTCTTCGTTGTCGCAGATCAATTATGGCTTGTGCACTTTCCTCTAAGGAATCCAGGCTGCTTGCTGGGGAGAGCTCCCCCTGGTGGGACTCTGGCTGTCCTCCCTCTTCTTCAGCCTGGGATTCCTCCTCCTCGTCTGTCTGCACCTCCTGTTCCTCAGCCTCTCCCTCTGAGCTGGAAACCGACAGAAGGTCAGCCGTTCCCGGAGGGGCCTCAGACGGAACCACAACAGAGAGGGTGAAACATGAGCCTATTGGGCCCACCAGAAGTTGGGAAACAGGCCATTTCCAGCCCCCAGAGGGCCTCCACAGGGGTGGGGGAAGCTGTTTTTGCCCTCCCCAGGCATTGAATTATGGTTATGGGCACTCATGTATGCATGATAGCGTGCATCTTCATTCTTTCGGCACCTGAGGATAAAAAGGTTCGCCATCACTGTCCTATAGTCATTGATGTACATCTGAAAGTTTATCAGCTGACACTCATAAGTCTTGTATCAGGTCGAAACCTTCATTTTCAGTTAGAGACTTTGGCCTGCCACAAGTAGAATAGACTGTGGTAATTGGGAGGGGTGGTTGCATGAAGAGGAAAGATAGTAGCCACAACAAATTCCTTCCAGAAGATTCAAGGTCGTCCGTGGTTCTGCAGCAGCAGAGGTCAAGGGGAGGACCGTGACCGTTCAGAGAACTGAAGTGGTGTATGCGATGAACTTGTAGGTATGGGCATGAGGGATGAACCTTAACGTGGGTGAAGAACTGCTTGGGAATTTAGTTTTGGTTTGACCACAGGTCGTATTCCCACATCGCTGGGGACATTAATAAATTGGAACTTGGAAGAAGGCCAAAGTTTGGATGTTATGGGACGCTGACATCTTGCTCCTCAATCGAGGATCCTTGGATATTTTTTAAAATAGAAGAATAGAATAGAATAGAATTTTATTGGCCAAGTGTGATTGGACACACAAGGAATTTGTCTTGGTGCATATGCTCTCAGCGTACATAAAAGAAAAAGATACATTTGTCAAGAATCATGTGGTACGACACTTAATGATTGTCATAGGGGTCAAATAAGCAATGAAGAAACAATATTAATAAAAATCTTAGGATACAAGCAACAAGTTACAGTCATACAGTCCTAAGTGGGAGGAAAAGGATGATAGGAATGAGAAAAACTAGTAGAATAAAAGTGCAGATTTAGTAAAAAGTCTGACAGTGTTGAAGGAATTATTTGTTTAGTAGAGTGATGGCTTTCGGGGAAAAACTGTTCTTGTGTCTAGTTGTCTTGGTCTAGTTGTCTATGGAAAACATTCCATAGCTAGGAAAAGTTTGACATTCATGAGCTAAAAGCGGGAACCAATATTAGATTCCAAATCCCATGGATGGGAAATATTGTCCAAGACCACATTTGGGTCCCCCAGGCTTAAGTATGGTATTCAAAGCTTGCTTGTTCAAACCTCTTGCCTCCTTGAGAATGTCATAAAAAGCACCAAGAGCTTTTTAGAGCAGATACAGTGGAACCCCGACATAAGAGCTGCTCGACTTAAGAGCTACTCGAGATAAGAGCTGGGAGAGGAGAGACATTTTTTTATTTTATTTTATTTATTACTTGGATTTGTATGCTGCCCCTCTCCGCGATACGAGCCGAGAAGAGCCGGGCTGGCTTACTTTCCTTCCTTCCCGCGCTGATGCAGAGCCACTCGAACAAAGCATCGCGCCCCTCTGATGCTTTCGGCGGCTTCCGAAGCGACGCTGGGCTCTTTTGCCGCCAAAAGCGTCAGGGGGGTGTGACGCTTTGTTCGAGTGGCTCTGCATCAGCGCGGGAAGGAAGGAAAGTAAGCCAGCCCGGCTCTTCTCGGCTCGTATCCCGGCACTTGGTGAGTGGAGAGGCGGTCGCCTCCCCTGCCGCCCCACTCTGGGGGTCCTTGGCTTCTGCTGGGGGTGGGGGGATCCGAACGCTGTTTTGAATTTCACATTCCGAGTGGCCCAAACGCCAAAGGCGAACTTCCGCACCTCAGGAGTTAGCTCGCAAACGGCGCGGCTGTTTTAAAACATCGCTGCCGGCCTGGGGGGGGAGAGGGAAAGGGGGGAGAGGGGGGAGAGAAAGAGAGAGGGAGGGAGAGAAAGAGAGAGGGAAAGGGGAGGAGAGGGGGGAGAGAAAGAGAGAGGGATAGAAAGAGAGAGAGAGAGAGTGAGAGATGCTCAGTGAGCCTTTCTTTGAAGTTGCCTTTCTTTCTCTCTCTCTCTCTTTCTTTTTCTCTCTTGCTCTCTTGCTCTTTCATTCTTTTTTCTTTCTCTTTCTTTCTTTCTTTCTCTTTCTTTCTTTCTTTCTCTTGCTTTCTTTCTTTCTCTTGCTTTCTCTCCTTCCTTCCCTCCTTCCATTTCTTTCATTCTCCCTCTCTATTTTTATTTCTCTTTCATTTTCTTTCTTTCTCTCTTGCTTGCTTTCTTTCTTGCTCTTTTTCTTTCTCTCTTTTACCTTCCCTTCCTCTATTTCTTGCTTTCCTTTTCCTTCCTCCCTTCTTTCCTCCCTCTACAGGATTGGGTGGCAGTGAAGTTACTCTCCCCTTTCATAAGTTTCCTTGCTTCCTTCCTCTGTTCCTGTCCCTTCACCCTTTCTTTCTTTCTTCCTTTCTTTCTTTCCTTCCTTCCTTCCTTTCCTCCCTCCATTTCTTGCTTTCCTTTTCCTTCCTCCCTTCTTTCCTCCCTCTACAGGATTGGGTGGCAGTGAAGTTGAATAAATAACTACAGTTTAATGAATAAAAATAAAAGTTTGCCATGTTGATTGTTTTGGGTAAAAAGAGGAAGGGAAGGAAAGCTCTCAGCTTATCATCTTATTAATAAGTAAAGTTACATTTATTCTTGCAATGTCTTTTTGCATAATTTAGACTAACTTTGTGAGTTTTTTGAGGGCTGGAACCAATTAAAATTATTTACATTAATTCCTATGGGGAAAAGTCGTTCAAGATAAGAGCTGCTCGACTTAAGAGCACAGGTCCAGAACGAATTAAACTCGTATCTCGAGGTACCACTGTATTGGCAAGGTAAGAGCCTTTTCAAGCTAGGTTTTCACTCCCAGTGCATACGGCTTGGAAGAAAGTCATAGTTACCCCTGAACTGAGTGGATTATAACCAGGAAAGGTTCAAATATCAACAGTTATTGATTGACCTCACCCAACACTCTTAATCTGATTAATCAACCAGTTTTTCACGCCCCTATAGTAGGCTGAAGAATTTATTCACCTGAAGGTAGGTTCACCCAAAGTACTAATCTAAGGGAACATTGCACAATCAGATGAAAAATGTATTCAGTGATACATTAAGCAATAATGAACACAGCTGCTATTTTTTGCATTACCTTTGCCTGGTTATGGGGCTCAAATGGGAGGAGGACCAAGCCATCAGGGGATTATGAATATCCTGAGGCTACAATGATCTAATTCAAAACAAAGACAACAGAACAAAACAACAGAATTGGAAGTGATCTTGGAGGTCTTCTAGTCCAGTCCCCTACTCAGGTAGGAAATCCTACATCAATTCAGACACTTGATCATCCCATATCTTCTTTAAAACTTCCAGAGTTGGATTTTTCATAAATTCTGGAGGCAAGTTGTTCCACTGATTAGAATAGAATGGCATAGAATAGATTTTTTATTGGTCAAGTGTTTGACCCTGGACTTAATGAAGCATAGTAGACCAACACCAGCAGATAACATGGTTCCCCAAACCAATACAGACTGCTCAGAGAGGAATATCATGTCGGGTGTGTGCCCCCCCTCGTGAGTTGGACCCTGTACTACATGGGTCAGGTCCATGGCTGTCATGGTGGCCATGAACTCCCATGCCAATCCTGAGGTTTCGCCAAGCGACGGCAGGTTAAAGTCCCCCAAGACAATAAATCTGGAGTACCCCACCGCCAACCCGGCTACCTCCTCGTGTAGCACAGGCAGGGCTTTTGACATGCAGCTGGGAGGCAGGTATGTGAGAAACAAGCCCACCTGAACCCCTAAGTCCAACTTCACCAAGAGGGACTCGCAACCCGCAATCTCTGGAGCAATGAATCTACGTAGGCAAAGGCTCTCCCTGTCTATAATAGCCACTCCACCCCCCCTTCCCCGGGGCCGAGGTTGATGCCATATCTGAAACTCGGCTGGCAAATTTCACAGAGAGGAACTTTTCCTTCCGAACCCAGCCAGGTTTCAATTACACATGCCAGGTCGGCCTCCTCATCCAGGATCAAATCCCGGATGAGGAGAGTTTTATTTACCACCCACCTGGCATTGAGTAGCAACAACCTGAACCCAGGGCCAGAATTTATTTATTTATTTATTTATTATTTAGATTTGTATGCCGCCCCTCTCCGAAGACTCGGGGCGGCTCACAACAAGATAGAACAAATCATAAATAATCCAAATAACATTAAAATATTTAAAGATTTAAAAGAACCCCATATACTAACAGACACACACACAAGCATACCATGTATAAATTGAACATGCCTGTGGGAGGTGTTTCAATTCCCACCAGTGCCCAGGGTTGAGCTCACGGAGCCAGAAAAGCAGCAATCCCTCGTTCCCCTGGAACAGCTAGCTCCATGGCTCCCGCCATATCTGCCTCTCCCCAGCAACACCGGGATATTCCGACCCTCTTCTACCCCAGAGATAGATGGTTTTAGGATGTTTAGTCTGCAAAGGAGAAGTCTGAGAAGAGACTTGATAGGTGTCTACAAATATCTGAAGGGCTGTCACAGAGCAGAGGGATCAGCATTGTTCTCATTAGCACATGGAAGGACTAGAAAAAATGGAATGGAACTGCAAGGGGGTAGATTTAGATTAGATATCAGAAAAAGCTTTCTAACAGTAAGAGTGATAAACCAGTGGAACACTTTGCCACAAGAGGTGGTAGGATCGCCTACACTGGAGGTCTTCAAACAGAGACTGGACAGTCATCTTTCTGGGATGGTTTAATGAATCCTGCATTGAATAGAGGGTTGGACCCAATGACCCTGGAGGTCCCTTCCAACTCTATGATTCTGATTCAGCTGAACTTTATGGCGATGCTGACTTCAATTTTCCAGCAGGACTTGGCATCTGCCCATACTGCCAAAAACACCAAAACCTGGTTCAATGACCATAGGATTACTGCGGTTGATTGGCCAGCAAACACACCTGACCTTAACACCATAGAGAATCTATGGGGCATTGCCAAAAGAAAGATGTGAGACCAAACAATGCAGAAGAACTGAAGGCCGCTATTGAAGCAACCTGGTCTTCCATAAAACTTTACACTGCATTGAGGCAGTAATTGCTATAGAAGGGGCCCAAATCAAGTATTGAGTACATATGTTTGGCATGGGCCCGACCCGGAATGGCGGGGAACATGGTTCCGGTGGCGGCAAAGGAGCGTGTAGCCTAGTTCTGTTGCCGCCACCGGGCATGCACACACTGTGTATATGCAACCAGTGCTTCCCCCGACCACCGTCTGCCCTGCTCTGCCGTGAGTGCTGCCTTCCCCCGACCTCCGCCTGCCCTGCTGTGAGCACTTCCCCCAACCAGGGTAGGGCAGGAGGTGGTTGGGGGAAGGCAGCGCTTGCGGCAGGGTAGGCCAGAGGAGGTCAGGGGAAGGCAGCTCTTGCAGCAGGGCAAGGCAATGTGTAGCCCGGGGGAAGGCAGCACTTGCAGCAGATCAGGCCAGGCAGCAGAGCTGGTTCCAGAGGGTCGGGGCCGCCACAGAGAAGGCTCTTCCCCTGGGTCCCACCAAACGACATTGTTTAGTTGACGGGACCCGGAGAAGGCCAACTCTGTGGGACCTAACCGGTTGCTGGGATTCGTGCGGCAGGAGGCAGTCCCGGAGATATTCTGGTCCAATGCCATGAAGGGCTTTATAGGTCATAACCAACACTTTGAATTGTGACCGGAAACTGATCGGCAACCAATGCAGACTGCGGAGTGTTGGTGTAACATGGGCATACTTAGGGAAGTCATGGTAAAGACCGATAAGCATCCTTCAGTGTTTTTGTAGCTGCTATAATAATAATAATAATAATAATAATAATAATAATAATAATAATAATTATTATTATTATTATTATTATTATTATTATTATTATTATTATTATTATTAATTAGATTTGTATGCCCCCCCTCTCCAAAGACTCGGAGCGGCTCACAACAGTAATAAACACTATATAAATCCAATGTACTTAAAAAACATCTAAAAGCCATATTATTAAAAACCATACAACTCAGTCATACTATTCATAAACCATAATAGCCTGGGGATAGCTCAATTACCCCATGTCTGGTGACATAGATGGGTCTTCAATAAAAGCTAAAGCTATGGTCTAAAGCCGTGATGGCAAACTTACGGCACTTGTGCCACAGGTGGCAGGTGGAGCTGTATTGGAGGGCACGTGAGATGGTGCCCTATGTCAGCTCCAGCATGCCTGGGTGTGCTGGCCAGCTGATTTTTGGCCTTGGAGAAAGACGTTTTGCTCTCCGGATGTTTCAGCCCCGGAGTGCAAAAAAATGCCCAACAGGCCTTGGGGAAAGACGTTTTGCCCTCCGGATGTTTCAGCCCCGGAGTGCAAAAAAATGCCCAACAGGCAAACCTGAAGTTCGGAAAACGTTTTGCCCATTGTGCTGTTTTCTGCACTCCAGAGGGTTCAAGGAAGCTTCCTGAAGCCACAGAGTGCAAAAAACAGCACAATGGGCAAACCAGAAGTCTGTTTTCTCTGAACTTCTGGTTTGCCCATTTGGCTGTTTTTCACCGTCCCAGGCTTCAGTGAGGCCTGTGCACATGCGCAGAGGGAGGGAATTGTGTGCATGCACAGGGATAACACGGGGTGGGGTTTGCACATGGGTGAGAGGGAAGTGGTGTGGGCAGGCACACGCATGCTAGCATACCCACAGAAACTCTTTTGGCACAAACCAAAAAAGGTTTGCCATCACTGATCGAAGTATTCTTGCCTCGTGGAACAACAGACATGCTGGAAGTATTTTGGTAGCTCTTTCCTTAAGTTTGCCTTGTTTAAATCTCCCAAAATAATGGCCAGTGAATCAGAGTATTTGGCTTCAGCCTCCATAATCTGATCAGTCATGTTCTTAAAGCCTTGTTTACACAGGCTTGTAGATGTATATGCACAGCAATTAGTTCTATTAATTGTTCTAACCGTCAGGAAATTTCTCCTTAGTTCTAAGTTACTTCTCTCCTTGTTTAGTTTCCACAAATTGCTTCTTGTTCTACCCTCAGGTGCTTTGGGGAATAGTTTGACTCCTTTGGGGCAACCCCTGAGATATTGGAACACTGCTATCATGTCTCCCCTGGTCCTTCTTTTTATTAAACTAGCCATGTCCAGTTCCTGCAACCGTTCTTCACATGTTTTAGTTTCCAGTCCTCTAATCATCTTTGTTACTCTTCTCTCTACTCTTTCTAGAACAGTGGTTCTCAACCTTTCTAGTACCACGACCCCTTGATACAGTTCCTCATGTTGTGGTGACCCCCAACCATAAGTCTAGAGCCAATTCTCCCAACAGAGCTTGAAGCTGATTGGCAGGAAGGTCAGAGGGAGACCCCTACTGTAAACACCTGATTGGTCAGATTGTAAAAATAGGTTCCAAGACGCCAGAATAGCAGCTTTAGTTCCTAACACCATGGGATATTTGTCTTTTCCCATGGTCTTAAGTGACCCCTGTGAAACGGTCGTTCGACCCCCAAAGGGATCCCGACCCTCAGGTTGAGAACCACTGTTCTAGAGTCTCAACATCCTTTTTACATTGTATTACATGGCTCAGTGTTTTCTAAAACACTGTCCCTCGGGAGTTTGGAGGAAGGGAGGGAGGGAGGGATGAAGGAAGGAAGGAAGGAAGGAAGGAAGGAAAAGTGGGAGGGATAGATAGATAGATAGATAGATAGATAGATAGATAGATAGATAGATAGATAGATATTACTAAATATTAAAGCAGCAGACTATGCTGTTTATCTATTTCAGGGTAAAATCTTCACATGCCCCAGCAATACTCTTCCGCAGCTCTCCTCGCGAGATGGACTATTGGATTCATTTTCCGGAATTGGCCGGCCTGTCAATCAACAGGCAATTGTATGTCCGACAGGAAGACCCACCCAATCCCCGTTCCATATCTCCCTAAAGCGGCAACCCATTCATTGCTTCTGCCGGAAAAAAAAAAGAAGGCGGCTGATTGAGGGCGGAAATGGCGTCGTCAGGGGCTGGTTTGGGCAAGTGGCAGCTGGAGTGAGGGCGGAAGTAGCGTCTATGGCCGAGGAGGGGGAGAACCAGGAAGAGAAGGCACGGTGCTTTGGGCGTGCGAGGCGCTGGAAGGGTGTGAGGGATGGTGCTCATTAAAGAGTTGTAAGTACTGGAGGGGCAGGGGTGGTTGAGAGGTGCGCGTGGGGAAGGGTTACTGGGAAGGTGGGAGTTGCTCATAAAAAAGGGGGCAGGCAACTGAGGGTCTCAGGAGCCGCTGTACACCATTACCCCTCCCCCCTCTTAATTTTACTTTTATGTAGCACCTAACGGTTATATAGCTCATAACTATTTTATGTTGTATTTTGGAAGCTGTGAACATGTTATCAACCTTAGTTTAGATTTGACATTTGGGTGCAGTGGGCTCTTGAACTACTTTGAATTTAAAGCAACATTCCCCTCCCCCTGTTTTTCGGAACAGCCTCAAACGGAGAGTTGGATTAAAACTTCTTCTTTCCCAGCCAGCAATGCCCCTTGTGTCTCACCACTTCTGAAGTTCTTCCAGCTTCTTTCCTGCTCACAGATGGCATCCAGTTGAAGAGACTAAGGATAAACATACTGCCACACAGCCAGTTGTCTGCAACTTAGAACTGACTCATTCCTTGTTTCCAGAGAAGATATTTTCTTAATTACCGCCCTCCTAACATCAATTTTTTTTAAACTAATCTTCAGTAAGAAATATAGGTTGTTAGGGAGTATCACAATAGTTTCTTGACTGTCATTTTTCAATCTAGAAACTGCTATACTTTAGGAATAGATTTAGCAGAACTTAATTAGAATAAATCCAGACATTTGCAAATGTAAACTTTCACCGCAAATCATGCTTAGACAGTAAGGGGAAATTTTGCAACAGATTTTCTTTGCTAACAAGTCAGGACAGATAAGAGCAGGAAATCTGAAGAGAAGAGGTGTTTGAGATAACAAAAATGAAGCACTACTTTTCTGTTTCATTTTAATTAAGCAATAGAATCTTGTAGGATTTTTATAAGGAAGATTGCAGACCTGGCATTTGTTGCATTTCACCCAATAATTTTGGTTCTGAACAATATATATCCAGTTGTATTTTACAATAGAAATTAGCAATTTGTGACTTCCAGATGATATTGAATTGTATATCCCAGCAAATCAGTTGCTGGCTATTTTGGTTGTGGGTTTATAAAAGTTGGAGTCTAATTTAGTGAGATTTGAGCCATAATTTCTGACTCCTGTTTTTATAATAATTAATATTCTTCAGCTTTTTCAGCCAGTGTGTATATATTGCACATTTCACTTAATAGACAGGTACAGTGAAGTGTGATTTAATAAACTGTGTGTAAATCATTAATTTAGATTTATTGGTTTTTATTTAGTATTGTATGAACTCAGCCATTGTTTATAGACTAGGATTTGATTTAGCATTTTGTGAGAATTCAGCAGATTCTACATTCGTCAATAGACCCTGGTTAAGCAAATAGTGTGATCTTAATCTGAAATGTTATGTTCTATTCTGGATAAATATATGTGTGCCGTCTAGATTAGGTTTTCTCAAAATGTGCTTCAAGAACCCCGGAGTGGACCATCTAATCCTCTCAGAGCTCTGCAAAATCAAAATTGTTGCCACAAAATACAAAATACAAATTAAAAGCCCATCAAACATGAGAAGCAATACTGGCAGCAAATATGTCAATTTTAATTTTTAATGTAATAAATATTGATAAATATAATCCATACAAACAGAACCTCGTTTGCTGTCCCCTATCATTTTTAAAAGTGGAAAAGAAAGGGAAAAAAGTAAGAAACTTTGCTCTAGTTGACATAACAATAGCCTTCAATATTCACTCCATAATCTTATGTTGATTCTAGGAACTACTGTCATATCTTCTTTGTGGAAAAAACAAGGCAGTTAATTACAAGAATACTGTATATTTATTTGTATTGCTTTCATGCTCAAAATTCTATCTAAGTTGACTCAGGCTACTGCATAGGAGAGCCAACAGAAAATATCAATATTTTGTAATAGATTAGATAATTAAATAGATAATTAATCCCAGAATAGTGCACCAGCGCCCACCTTTTTAACATGTCCAAGAAATCCACAGGAAAATAGTTATGAAACTACTAGGATTCAGATTGGACTCAGAGATCTTTCCTTTATTGTGTAGGCTCATTAAAGTTAAAAACTTTTTGGTAATAGCTTTGTTCCTGCCTGGTTGATAATGTGGATTGCTAAATTTGGGGCTTAGCTTGCTTGTGGATTTCTGTTGTGTTTTCTAAATGTTATTATTGCTATCTTGTCTGCATAGTTTTTGTTTTGTCTACATTTGATATTTTGCAAGCAGCCCAGACTCTTTTTGAGTGGGTGGCCTTAACACACATAGTAAATATTTAAACATTCATGCCTCAAATTGCAAAGTTTTCAATGATCTGTCCTGCTTCCTAGGTGTCAATGTTTGTGTTACCTTAGCAAAAGGGGGCACAATTTCTAGTCCACTAATACCTAGACATTTGTACTTTCAAAACTCTAAACAAGTGTATTATTTAGTACTATAAAATAAAAACCCTTGGGGCAACAAGTTTTCTTAGCTCACATGGAAGTAAAATGGGGATAATTTATTATTTCTGATATGTTATTGTTATTTGATATCTGTAAGTCAAATGCCAGTTAGATGGCCTTGCAAATTTAATCAGCTAAAGTAGTGGCTGCTGACACTTTAGTTTATGATAATTCTGCAAACAAGCCTCCTGTTCAGAGTATAATGAAAGCAACTACGCTCTGCATATATATTTATAATTGCTTTGAGATTTTTTTTTTAAATGGGAAGCAATGTGCAATAATAATGCCCACTAATTAAATTGCAGGACCCCTTATAAATTACTTTGTAACTGAATATACGGTAGTTATGGATTTTATCCATTCAACATAGTCACATCCTTCAAAATGTTTCCAGATGAATAGCTTGCAATCAAAATTGTACATAACTATTTGTATGTAGCAATTTAATATTTTCCTCATGACATTTTAATACAAAAAAGGGAGGGGGCTTAAAAGGGGGTTAATGATAAGAAAGGGTGGAAAGACTTTGTATGTGTAAAAATTCTGTGGCTGAAGCAAAATGATTTGAAAAGTCCTTATCTCAGGTCTCAGGAAAGATGAAAATAAATATTATTTATTTATTTATTGGATTTGTATGCCGCCCCTCTCCGGAGACTCGGGGCGGCTAACAGCAACAATAAAACAGTGTACAATAGTAATTTGGTATTAGAAATGATTAAAAATCCATTAATATAAAAACCAAACATATATACATATATATCATGCATAGAATTGTAAAGGCCTAGGGGGAAAGAGGATCTCAATTCCCCCATGCCTGGCGGCAGAGGTGGGTTTTAAGTTGTTTACGAAAGGCAAGGTGGGTGGGGGCAGTTCTAATCTCTGGGAGGAGTTGGTTCCAGAGGGCCGGGGCCGCCACAGAGAAGGCTCTTCCCCTGGGTCCCGCCAGGCGACATTGCTTAGTTGACGGGACCTGGAGAAGATCCACTCTGTGGGACCTAACTGGTCGCTGGGATTTGTGCAGCAGAAGGATCTGAAATATTCTACTGAATCAAAAGGATCATGTCCTTTTAAAAAAAAATTCTAGTGAGATTTATTAAAAACAAACCAGGAATAAAAATCTAATTTGAATATGTTTCTTCTGGTCTGGTAAGCAGCCTTGTGGAGAATCCTTCATAGCTCAAATAATTCGGTGTACTGTATTTTCTAAGTGATCACAATTGAGCTGTTGGCAAAATATAGCAATGGGACTTAGACTTAGATCCCACTTTATAGTACTTTATAGCAGTCTCTGAGCAGTTTGCAGAGTCAGCATATTACCTCTAATATCTGGGCCCTCATTTTACTGACTTCAGAAGGACGAACTTTGAGCCCGTCAGGATCAAACTCCTGGCTCTATTCTACCTAAATATTTTATTTGTATGAGTATGTTCATGTACGCTTTTTATGTAGTTAAAAAGTAGTGGTGGGAAATCTAACTATTTTCCTTCTCTTTCTCTTTCCTAACAACAACCACCAAATCCAGTCGGGTGGTACTACCTTGCTCCGTAGAAGAGGTAAGTTATAAATCTTGCTCTGAGGGAATTCCTTCCCACAACCTTCTTAGCCACACTGATAAAGATTGTGGGTACCGGTGGGCTCCTAAAGCATAGTCCAGAATTAGCTTTACTCTGGCTTGCTTTGCCTTCCACTCATGAATAGATATCAGTATTCTTTCCTTTTCCTCAGTGGGAAACATAATTTTCACTCACACACATTTTATTTATTATTTATTTTATTTATTGGATTTGTATGCCGCCCCTCTCCGTGGACTCGGGGCGGCTAGCAACAGTGATAAAAACAGAATGTAAAAATCCAATACTAAAACAGCTAAAAACCCTTGTTACAAAACCAATCATACATTACAAACATACCATGCATAAATTGTAGAAGCCTAGGGGGAAAAGAATATCTTAGTTCCCCCATGCCTGACGGCAGAGGTGGGTTTTGAGGAGCTTACAAAAGGCAAGGAGGGTGGGGGCTGTTCTAATCTCTGGGGGGAGTTGGTTCCAGAGGGTCGGGGCCGCCACAGAGAAGGCTCTTCCCCGGGCCCCGCCAAACGACATTGTTTAGTTGACGGGACCCGGAGAAGGCCCACTCTGTGGGACCTAACTGGTCGCTGGGATTTGTGCGGCAGATATACACCCAGTGTCTTTTTGTCATCTCCAGTATCAAGTGGGACAATTATTTTCCGTGGCTGAGGCTAGTAAGAATAACACCGGTGGTGGTGAAGGAATCGAGGTGCTGAAAAATGAACCCTACCAACACGAGGGGGAGCAGGGGCAGTACACCCACAAGATCTACCACCTTCAGAGGTAAGAACTATCCTGGGTGTGGACAGATGGTGGCCTTGCTTGACCTGAAGCCTTCCCTTGCTTCTTTCTCTTGCAGCAAAGTTCCAGGATTCATCAAGATGTTCGCCCCAGAGGGGTCCCTTGTTGTCCACGAAAGAGCCTGGAATGCCTATCCTTATTGTCGGACCGGTAAGCCTGCAGGGAGGGGAAAGAGACATCTTTAGTATTGGCAGGAATAATTATTGACCACCATCAAGCTCTGTAATTCAAATAAACATTTAGACTTCCACATTTCATTGAATAAGGCAAATTTTATTTTGAGTATGCAGGTAGTCCTAATAGTCCACAACTAAACCAAAATTTATGTTGCTAAGTGAGCCTTTTTCTTGTTGCCACATTTGTTAAATGTTTTGAGTATGCAGGTAGTCCTAATAGTCCACAACTAAACCAAAATTTATGTTGCTAAGTGAGCCTTTTTCTTGTTGCCACATTTGTTAAGTGGTAAATGTGGCAAGTTATCAAATTAGTTAACATGGTTGCTAATTGTATTAAATTGGTAACACAGGTTTCCCCATTGACTTTGCTTATCAGAAGGTTGCAAAAGGTAGATCCCATGATCCTGGAATAGTCCAACTGTCATAAATATGAGTCAGTTGTCAAGCATTTGAATACAGTGTTCCCTCGTTTTTTGCGGGTTCGAACTTCGCGAATAGCCTATACCACGGTTTTTCAAAAAATATTAATTAAAAAATACTTCACGGTTTTTTTCCCTATACCACGGTTTTTCCCATCTGATGACGTCATACTTCATCACCAAACTAATACTTTTTGCAAGTAAATAACAAAAAAAATAATTATTGTTAATAAATAATTATGTTTATAAATATTAGGATCACTAAGTGCCTTATTCAATGGTGAGTACCAGTAATAATGGTGAGTAAATGGCTGTTAAGGGAATGGGAAATGGTATGGTTTAAAGTGTTAAGGGATGGCTTGTGATACTGTCCATAGCAAAAAATGGTTTATTTACTTTTGCATCTCCACGGAAATTCGACTTTCGAGGGCGATCTCAGAACACATCCCCCGCGGAAATCGAGGGAACACTGTATAAGTCCAATAAATAAATAAAATAAAATAAACCAAATGACCATGGGGATTGTTAGGACTCTGTCCATAATGGTTGGGTTGACAATATATAAACCAACAATAAGTATTATAACTGAGCTATGTCTATTTAGCTGAGGTGTTGCAGACTGCCACAAGAGGGAGCTAGAGTTTATAGCTTTTTTCTCCAAGTCACCCTCTTTGTTTCTTTGTCTAGCTACCCACTGTTCATGGCTATTCACTGTATGTATGCTCTGCAATCTCTCTGCACTTAGTTATGTATTATACCTAAAGTGTGTTTAGGCTTGATATCTTTGTTTGCTGATTATGACAAAGACAACTGGTAAGAAAGACCATGTACAGTACTTGGTAATATTTCGATATTCAGAAATGTTATTTCTCAAAGTAAACTTTAATTCAAGTTAGTATATCTGTGTGTGACTGAGTAGTTATTCCCAGCTAATCTCAATCTAAACATTTCTTTGTGTTCACAACCTTGGTAAACAGGGATTACTCTGCTCATACATTAACAGGGATGCTTCAATAGTCATAAGTGTGAAAAATAATAATAAATAATAAAAATAAGTCACTTTTTTCAGTACCGTTGTAACTTTGAATGGTCACTAAATGAACTGTTATAAGTCGAGGACTATCTTTATATTCCCAATGGCAAATAGGCAGTGTCTTGGCAGAGGACTAAGGGAGCACCCATTCATTCACTTGCTTGCTTGTGGATGGAGCTTGGCATAATTTGCCAACAGATGTTTTATTATTATTATTATTATTATTATTATTGTTATTGTTATTATTATTATTATTGTCAGTACAACACAGCAAACGAGATCACTATGCTGGATTTCGTATTTCATCATCAGTCGGGCGCTTCCCAAGCACCTAGGACTGCGTGACATAGCGGCGAATTATGTTTGCCGAGCCCAGTAAAGCGGCCTTTTGCAATTGACAGATGGAGATTTTGTCAATTCCGATGGTTTTCAAATGTCCGCTGAGATCCTTTGGCACTGCGTCCAGCGTGCCAAGTACCACTGGGACCACTTTCACGGGCTTATGCCAGAGTCGTTGCAGCTCGATTTTTAGATCTTCGTATTTCACTAATTTCTCTAGCTGCTTCTCAATTCTGCTGTCTCCTGGGATTGCAATGTCGATGATCCATACTTTCTTTTTCTCCACGATCACAATGTCTGGTGTGTTATGCTTCAGAATTCGGTCAGTCTGAAGTCGGAAGTCCCACAGTAGTTTTGCTTGATCATCTTTGACCCTTTATTATTATTATTATTATTATTATTATTATTATTATTATTACTATTACTATTACTATTACTATTACTATTACTATTATTATTTCTACATGCAACCTGAAAATATCAAAGATCTACAAAATTGGTCTGAGGGCATTGGTGCATTTAGAAGGGCATGAGATCATTCCTGTTGTGTTCTCTGATTCACTTTCTGCAATGTTAGCATCATATGAATACAAGCCTGCTAATTCTCAATTGCTTGGATTGGCAACCTAAGGCCTTTTTCAGATGCACTTACCTTTAAAAAAAAATTAGCAACATGAATGAAATCCAAAATAAAACTTTTAGCATAGTTTTTTTTTAAAAAAGAAAAGGGAAGTGACTAAAAATTCTGGGATATGAACCACATAGCTTATTCTCTTGCCATTATCTTTCAGGCTACTGGGCCCTGAGCCCTTCCCCAAAAAGTTAAATAGAGTTCTTTGACACAAACACATTCTCCATTTCGACTTTCTCAGCTCTGATGCCTGTAGCATCTTGCTTACTGGATGCTGGATGCTTGAGTCATGCAACATTATTACTGTACTTTTATTGTTGGGACAGAATAATGAGATGTAATTATATACCTGTATTTGTATATATGTAGGTGTGTGTGTGTGTGTGTGTGTGTGTGTGTGTGTGTGTAGATTGTTCTGAGTTCGGGTTTCACCCCATGTAATATTTTGAGTGTCTATGCGACGTTTCAGTGAAATCACATTCACCATCATCAGGCTGAAGTTGTTAGCTTCGTGCTGCTTTGAATATAGTTTGATTGCAACTGTCATTTGTTCCTTTTAAATAGTTGTGGGGGTGGAGATTTGGTTGAATGTTGCAAATAGATTGGGTGGCTGTGTTTTAATGATTTGATTGGTTGTATATATATATATATTGTATATATACATACATACATATACACACACACACACACACACACACACACATATATATATATATATATATATATGATTAAATATAATAAGATATAATAATAAGATTTACTGTTTTGCTTTGCCACACTAATAAGTTTTTTTTATCTTTTCTCTTATTTTGGCCTTGTCTGCTGCAGTTATTACGGTAAGTGACTTCTGAAATGAGTGGCTCTAGGAGGGGGCATTGTCCCTGGTTATTCCTCCCCAGCCACAAAACATCCCTAGCCTTGTGAGCACATTTGTTTCCTCTGATACAGCCATCCCCAACTTTTCGGGCTGTGTGAACCGCTGATGGCCTTGTGTGTGTGTGGGGGGGGGGGGGTAGAGGGGGTAGAGGGGACAGTTTTACACACTATCTCATTGTTTATCCAAGTGGGGTTTCATGTGCTTGTTGCTCCTTGCTTAGCCCAGTCCCCAATAAGCCATTGGCCAAATCTGGCCCACAGCCTAGGGGCAGGAGTCTCCTGCTCTAATACCTTCCTATGGAGCTTATTGGTTCTATGAATTGAATTATAACAGTCAATTTGTAGTTGTACAAATTGACATAGAGGATTTCAAATATAACATATCCAGGGGTGGAATTCAGGTCATTCGGGCTGGTTCAAGTAAACCAGATATTAATTTTGTATGTGGTTCGCCGAACCAATAGTTGCAAGGACTGGCTGACCCAGTCCATCCCCTCCCAGGAATCTCCATGTGGCCCATTTTGGATGCCAGGTAAGTGCAGGGCCCATGCAGAGGCTCTGGGAGGGCGAAAAATGGGCCTACCAGAAGCCCGCAGACAGGCCCGTTTCCGGATTCTGGAGGGAGGCCGTTTTCACTCTCCCAGAGGCTCAAGGAAAACCTCCGGAACCTGCGAAGGGCAAAAACGACCACCCTCCTTTGGTGCAGGAGGCTGAGTAGACCACGCCCCCATGGCCACGCCCACCCAGCAACTGGATAGAGAACCGATTGCTACATTTTTTCAATCCCACCCGTGATTGACATATCTCTGGCAAGTGCTCTATGGCCTTAGTGTTTGCAGGTTGTATTGTCAGCACCAAGAATTCTTGTAACCTTGTTTCCTTCTCCTCCTCCGTAGAACGAATACATGAAGGATGACTTCTTTGTCAAAATTGAAACATGGCACAAACCGGATTTAGGTGAACAAGAAAATGTAAGTGGGAAGTCTGCAAATCTAACAGATTGTTTGTCCAAAGAATTGGGGTGCCTAAATCCTACTGAATTCTGTTCTTTACAAGAAGTCCTGGACTTACAAACCATTCGTTTGGTGACTGTTCAAAGTTATAGAGGCACTGAAAATAGTTGACTTACAACCGTTTTTCACACATACAACCATTGCAACATCCCAATGGTTATATGATCAAACTTTGGACTTTTGGCAGCTGGCAACCATTTATGATGGTTGTAATGTCCCAGGGTCATGTGATCACTTTTTGCAATCTTTTGACAAACAAAGACAATGGGGAAAGCAGATTCACTAAATCAGTGTTTCCCAACCTTGGCAACTTGAAGATATCTGGACTTCAACTCCCAGAATTCCCCAGCCAGCGAATGCTGGCTGGGGAATTCTGGGAGTTGAAGTCCAGATATCTTCAAGTTGCCAAGGTTGGGAAACACTGCACTAAATGACCATGTTACTAAGTTTTAACAATTGCAGTGATTCACTTAACAACTTCAGCAAGAGAGGTCGTAAAATGGAGCAAAACTCTTTCTTGCTTAGCGATAGAAATAGTGGGCTCAATTGAAGTTGCATATCAACGACTACTTGTATAGACAATTAGATCTTGTATTGCTGGCCTCAAGTTTTATTACCTAGAAATATAATTATGGTTAATCAGTGATTAGGGAACATTCAGAACATCACAGACAAGTTCTGGGTTTTACTGTTAGCTTCCAGGAAACATATGGAACAGTTGAATCATTGCAGTTCAGCTTTACGTATCCCTATCAGCATTTATTTTCACATCTGACTAATTATGTAGAGATTTTGAATTGCTAAGATTATGTTCTTATTTGGGCTTACTTTGACATGGGAAACTGAGCTATGCTTTATTTCCTTGGGGCTTGTCATATTGTTCAAATTCAGCCATTAAGGTTTATATTTAACATTTAACAAATACACTTTATGTAATAAGTCCACTTTAATTACGATTAAATCCTGGGTTATTATAATAGGGATATTTTAAACTCAACATTCAAGGCATACAACATACCAGTGTTCTCTTTGGGAGTTGGAAAAGACTGATTTGATTATTTAGAGAATGACTCTGGTTTTCCAGAAATAAATATCTCTCCCGAACTGGCTTGTATTGTCTAGGCGTGGGGGCAACAATAAGATTTTCATATAGCGTGTGACACCTTTAATAGGGAATATAGCACTTAGAGCAAAGAGATTATTATTATTTTTTAAAAGCAAAGCTGCAGCAAGTGCTTCCTTGACGCAGGAGCTCTAAATCAAAATAATTATGTTTAATCATGATGTTTAAAGTAACAAATTGAAACAAGATTCTACAAGACAATATACAAAAGGAAGTACTGTAATACAAAATCTAAATAGGTTAGCATTCAAAATATCAATTGTTTAAAAGTCAAACAAATGCAAAAGACTTTAGCTTAATGACAATATGTCATAGAAAAAAATTGGAAAAAATCTTGGACAGAATTTTCCAAAAGTTGATAGAAATCTCCAAGAAGATAGCATTCCCATATGCCACCCACCTGTTCCTTAAATGAAGGCAGCTACATTTCACAGGGGTCTTTGAGGATCCCAACACATTAAAAGAAAGCTGGAAGAAATTTTAGATACTGGCTGCATTCCCACATGCTAGTCATATTTCTTTTGCTAAAGAAGCCAGGATATAAATCAGTCTTTTAGACAAAAGAAAAATCCCATGGCTCATTTAAAATTTCCTAGATAATGCATTTTTAAAAAAAACAGCTCTTTACTTACCATAACTATGTCTTGGTAATGCATAATAATAATAATAATAATAATAATAATAATTATTATTATTATTATTATTATTATTATTATTATTAATTAGATTTGTATGCTGCCCCTCTCCGAGGACTCGGAGCGGCTCACAATATCAAACTATGATTGAATTTTAAAAATCACGAATACTTGCCCCTGTACACACATCATATTATGTCTAATATTAATATACTACACATTAATCCAGAGCATAATACCATAGTACCATGGTCTTTCGAGACTGAAGGATGCCAATGCAAATATACTACAGTACGTTTAGAATCAGTAAGCCAACAAAAGCATTGTTTCAGATTGGTTGGATGTTCTGAAACCATGATTATCTGATCTATATATAGCCATTAACCTGAGCAAAAGCCCACCAAAATAATTTGCTGGTGCTTCATAAATGGCCACAGGGTGATCCATATCTAGACCTTATCAAACTGTAAATTATGGAAATGGGAATTTATTTCATTTTTCATTTAAAATATATAATGATTATTTCTTAAACTTTTCAATTAATGAACACAAAGCAATCATATCTACGGAGTCTATGGAGAGGGGCGGCATACAAATCTAATAAATTGAATTGAATATCATTTTAATTATAATTAACATTCAATAGCAACAGTACTTATTTATTTATTAGTTAGGTTTGTATAATAGTACTTAGGCTTATAAATTGCTTCATAGTGCTTTACAGCCCTCTCTATGTTGCCCCCAACAATCTGAGTCCTCCTTTTACCCACCAGGGAGGGTTGCCTGCAATTTGTAGTCTGCAGAATTAGCCTGCAGTCCCACCCACTTCTTTTCAGAATTCAATTCTAGCCCGCCTACGCCAAAGCCCTTCAGTAAAAGTTACCTTGCCTTATTATTTATTTATTTATTTTATTTATTCAATTTTTATGCCGTCCTTCTCCTTAGACTCAGGGCGACTTACAACATGTTAGCAATAGCACTTTTGAACAGAGCCAGCATATTGCCCCCACAATCTGGGTCTTCATTTTACCCACCTTGGAAGGATGGAAGGCTGAGTCAACCTTGAGCCGGTGATGAGATTTGAACCGCTGACCTTCAGATCTACAGTCAGTTTCAGTGGCTTGCAGAACAGCACTCTACCTGCTGCGCCACCCCGATTTGTGAAGTGTGAACTCAGTCTCTATCTAAAACAGTGATGGCAAACCTTTTTTGAGGCTTTCCGCAAGAGCGCCCTCCCCCATCCCCCGGAGACACTTTGGAAGCCAAAAATGCCCTCCAAGAGCCTCCATGCGAGCCGAAAATCAGCTGGCCGATGCATTCATGTGTGCTGGAGCTGAGCTAGGGCAACGGCAGATATGGCTCCGCGTTCCACCTGTGGCACCCACGCCATAGGTTCGCCATCACTGGTCTAAAATATCATCTGTACAGTATGCATAAAAAGTAGAGGTCCCCCAGAATCATTTGTATTTGATACTGTTAGAAACATCTGAAATTGTAATTTCTCCTCTGCAGGTCCATGGGCTGGAGGCAGATACCTGGAAAGATGTGGAAGTTGTTCACATAGACATTGGTGATCGGACACAAGTATCAGATGATGTAAGAAGAAACCATCTAGGCCTGTGGTTCTCAACCTGCGGGTTGAATGACCGTTTCACAGGGGTCGCCTAAGACAAATTTCCCATGGTGTTAAGAACTACAGCTTCTATTCTGGCACCTTGGAACATATTTTTACAATCCGACCAATCAGGCTTTTACAGTGGGGGTGTCCCTCTGACCTTCCTGCCAATCAGCTTAAAGCTCTGTTGGGAGAATTGACACTAGACTTGTGGTTGGGGGTCACCACAACACAAGGAACTGTATTAAGGGGTCATGGCATAAGAAAGGTTGACAACCACTGGTCTAGTCTGTCCTTTGGCAATTGTCATGGTAGGTGACCTGAAATGAAGGCAGGGCAGTTTTGGGTCATGAAAAGAGGACTAGGAAACACTAGTGTGCTACAGATAATTCATTTCTGGTGGCAACAGTGATAATGACTTACATCAATTCCACTAATTGCTTTGCTAAAGTTCTGGTATCATCCTCAGTCTCTTGTTTTTTGCTGGCTTTTGAGAGTTAAGCATTGCCTATTTTCAACCTTCCTTTATAGCTAAGTTAGTTGTTTCAACTCAGCTGCTACAGCAGGAGAGGTGCTGAATTGTTCTGGCTATTTTTTTAAAAAATTCTCATCTACCGGATGGAGGAAAGAATAGATATCTGGATTCTTTCTTACACCACTACTTGCTAGGATTTATGTCCTGCATGCTGCCATTTTTTCTCAACTCTTTTCTCTTTCAGGATTACAAAATAGATGAAGATCCAGCTCTTTTCAAATCTCAGAAGACGGACAGAGGCCCTCTTGGCCCTGACTGGAAGGTAATATTTACCTCGGGAAAAGAATAAAACTGGCCTTTTAGTACATCTTTGATAGATTGACTGCCTACTTCTCTCCCCCCCCCCCATTCTTCTCCCTCCTCCCAGCTTTCAGACATTCTGTATTTCAAGATAGGCTTGGTGGGAAGCAAGCTCATTATAGAGTCCCCCAAATTTGGTTTGACCAACCAGGTGTTTGTGGTTGTCAAGTTGTTTCTCATCCAAAACAGGAGATCAATCCTGCTTTTTTTCTTTAAGACTTGCTCACACACTGTATCCTCCCTGCTTAAATTTCCCCTTACATTTTAGGTGTTATTGTGCCACATAATTAATTTGCTTTGCTATAGACTAGCAGAGCCTTTCACAATTTGACAGCCTCTGAGAATATTGCTGGTCAATTCCCAGCATCCCCAGCTAACATCTGTAAAGTATCCAGATGGAGATGACAGATTAATAGCGTGAAGAGCTAGATTGATTAGATTAGATTAGATTAGATTTATTGGATTTATATGCCGCCCCTCTACGCAAACTCGGGGCGGCTTGAGTTCCTTGTCCTTAAAATATAACTGATGGTTCCAGACCAGCCACTGCATTCTCAGCTTAACATGAACTCCTTAAAGAAAAGTAACATTGCTTTTGTCTGTTTGAAGGGTTGGAAGAATAAAGAATAAAGGGTTTTTTTCCTCCAATATATTATTTGTTGAGCAATGCAAACTGGATAAGAAACATTCACGTGGGAAAAAGTTTGATTTACTATTACCATATCTACTCTTTCTGCCTACCTCAAGTTCCTCTCAGGTGTTTCACCCACGAGAAATATTATTTTAAATTTCCAGGATGCGAGGTGAGGAAGAGGGTAATGTCCTCTCCAAACCTTGAGTGATGTTGCAATTTTTAAAATAAATCCTTTCCAATTTATCACAATGATGGAAATGTGGGATTATGTAAAGTGACTTGTAATTCAAGTCCACCTGTCTGTCATCAGAAAACACTCTGAATAGAACTGGGCCAAATTTGGTATATGGGACAAACCACTGTGAGTTCAAAATAGGGCCCAGTCCAGCCAAGAGCTATAGAGAACAGAAAAATCCCCCCCATATCTTACTATGATGGGGAAGTCCATTGAGTTCAGATGGTACTACATGCTCCATCTAAGGCAGGGGTGTACAATCTTGGCAACTTTAAGGCGGACTTCAATTCCCAGAATTCCACAGCCAGCAAAGCTGATTGGGGAATTCTGGGAGTTGAAGTCCCCCAGGCTTAGAGTCACCAAGATTGGAGACTTGTGATATAAGGCCCCTTCCTTTCCCAGTCCACAAATTCCATGTGCTCTGCATGCTTTCCTGTGTCAGAAGGAGAATCCCATATGTGATTGCAATGAGGTGTTAGTACAGGTAGTCCTCGCTTACTGACTGCCTCATTTGGTAACCATTAGAGCTATGATGATTTTTTTTTAAATGGCTTTGTGACCAAGACCCACAATTACAACCATCTCCCACAATCACATAACTGCCATTTATGTGCTTCACAGTAAGGTCTGACAGGTAGAGCGAATGCAGAATACAATCACAGATTGTGGTTGACATGATGTCTCAATGACTGGTGGTTTGCTTAACAACTGGCAAGTGACATTCAGACTCAATCAATATGTACTACTTTAATAATAATAACAACAAAGTTGGAAGGGACTTTGGAGGTCTTCTAGTCCAACCCCCTGCTTGGGCAGGAAACCCTCTACTATTTCAGACAAATGATTATCCGGCAACTTCTTTAAAACTTCCAGTGTTGGAGCATTCACAACTTCTAGAGGCAAGCTGTTCCATTGATCAATTGTTCTAACTGTCAGGAATTACTCCTTTGTAATGAGGTGATTTTTTTTGCTTAGCAATGGAGTGCCGTGCCCCCATCGTAGTTATTAAACAAGGATTGCCTGTAACTGTATTTAATTACAAACCAAATCCATGAAATAGAATTTCATTTGTATTCTGGCCCATCCATTTGGAGGAGTGTGATTTCAGGCATGCCTTATGAAAAGGTCATATGCACTCTGTCTGTAGGAAGCAGTGAAGCCTGATCCTGCCCTAACTCTTCTGATTTTAGTCTCTCTCCCCCCTTTCCCCTCCTCCCCTTTTTTTGTTCCTGTTAGCGGGAACTAGCCAACAACGAAGATTGTCCCCACATGTGTGCCTACAAACTTGTGACTGTGAAGTTCCGCTGGTGGGGCCTTCAGGGAAGGGTGGAAAAGTTTATCCAAAAGGTGAGTTCCGGGAAAGTTGGAAAAGTTTACCCCAAAGGTGAGTTCAAAGTGGACCGTTGCTTGCTCCGTTTTGAGAAAATTTGCTGGTTTGAACAGAAGTAGAGTCCAAAACTCTGAGGGGAAAAGCTCCTTCCCATCAGTAAAATCTAGCTGATGTAGCTTTTTATGGCATAATAAGATAGAGAGGTTGCATCTGGTAAAGATCGGGCCATTTTCTCAGGAGAAGCATAGAATTAACTATATAAATACTCCTCGACTTACAACCCATTTGTTTAGTGACTGTTCGAAGTTACGACACTGAAAAAAGTGACATGATTGTTCTTCACACATACAACCATTGCAGTGTTCCCCCATAGTCACATGATTAACATTCAGACCCTTGGCAGCTGGCATGCATTTACGATGGTTGCGGTGTCTGGGTAGTCATGTGGTCTCTTTTTGCGGAAAAGTCAGATTCACTTAACAACCATGTTACTAATTTAATGACTGCAGTGATTTACTTAACGGGTCAAAACTCACTTAGCAATTGTCTTGCCTAGCAACAAAAATTTTGGGCTCAATTGTTGGTCGTAAGTCGAGGACTATCCGGGGTTCAAAATGGCTGCCTGTCTTACTTTTCTGTCTGAAGAACCTAGCCTAGATTTATTGCTGTGACTTAGATATCTAAAGGCTTAGAAAACTTAATTTGGTTCCCAATTTGGGCCGTCTTGTGTTCCCAGGATCTCAGTTTCTTAAAAGCTTCTCTTTCCTCTTGGACAGCAAGAAAGACGCCTCTTTACCAACTTCCATAGGCAGCTGTTTTGCTGGTTAGATAAGTGGGTGGATTTAAGCATGGCTGACATCCGGCGGATGGAGGACGAGACACAGAAAGAGCTTGATGAGGTACTAAGGATGGTTACCAGTTTGGGAGTAGAGTATGTACTGGATGGGATAGTAGAATAGCTTTCTTTCCCCAAGAAAGTCTCTGCTAAAACAAGAGACAAAACCTTTATTCTTCTGTAGAAGGAAATGAATATAAGGATATTTTATAAAATGAAGTATTCTAGATAAATATGAAACAAGCACTTTTTCCCTTCAAAATCATGTTTTATTTTTAAAAGAGTGCAAATAATAATGTTTTTTTTAAAAAGACTTTTTATTTGTAAGATGTAAAAATGTTACATTAATTGAAAATGTAAAATTAAAAGAAGATGTAAAAATATTACATTAATAATCTATCAGGTGGTAGGGGTATATGTGATCCATACACAATCTCTTCCCATCCTTTTTGTGTCTGCTATTTTTTTTTCTCCAAGATATTGTTGCTGAAATTAGGATTAAAAACATTATTTTTCAGCTTTTGGGCTAAAAGCAAGCCTAGTAACAGCATTAAAACCACCATATTTTAATAATACTATATCGTAAAAGGCTTAAATAATCTATTTCGAATTAGAAAGATTTCAACCCCCTATACCAAAAGTATTTTCAAATATATTTTTAAAAATTGGCCCAGTTATTATTTTGTGTTTTTGATGCCAATTAATTAAAAAGATAGTGTCTTGTTTATGTAGCAGTATTTCTCAATCTTGGCAACTTGAAAATATGTGAGGATTTTAACTCCCAGAGTTCCCTAGCCCAGGGGGGTAGACAAAGTTGGCTCTTCTATGACATGTGGACTTCAACTCCCAGAATTCTTGAGCTAGCATGATTGGCATGATCCACAAGTCATAGAAGAGCCAACTTTGCCTTCCCCCTGCACTAACTAACCACGCTGGCTGGAGAATTCTGGAAGTTGAAATCTAAATGGTCAAGATTGAAAAACACTGTTCTGCATATTTGTCTGTTTTGTGGTATATTAATAAACAGCCGTCTATGATTAAAATATGGAAATATGTAAATACAATTGAATTCAGTTGTACTTGATTACTGCTAGGAAACCCAAAATTGTTTAGATTTCACAAGTGGAATCAATGCTAGGAGAATTCGAAATGGGCCAGACCTATTAGGAAATTATTCCCGCAAGAAAGAATAACCAGAAATTCTATATTTTATTGCAGATCCGCCAGAAGGGCTCAGTGAGAGGCATGACTGTCGGGGATGAATGAGTGCCCCCTATTGCCTAGGGGAAGAAATGACAAGGTTGGAAAAAACAAGAGTGGAATAAATAGCATGCTGGAAAAAAATGTAGGGAGTTTATTCAAAAGCTCACGTTTCATCTTAATGCAATAGAAATGCAAGATGTTTGCTACACGTAGCCTTTGCTCCTGCCACCACAGTGCAAATAAACTACAAAAAGGACTATAATAAGCCATAAAGAGCCATTTTGGTATGATAGTTATGGCATCAGTCTAGAAACCAGGAGACTATGAGCTCTAGTTCCAGTAGTGCACAAAGCCAGCTGGGTGACCCTGAGCCAGTCATTCTCTCTAGCCCCCAAAAAGAAAACAATGGCAAACGCTTAGGAAAATCCTTGCCAAGTACAGTACGTAACCTCATCTTACGAATGCCTCTTCTAACGAACTTTTCAAGATACGAACCCGGTGTTTAAGATTTTTTTGCCTCTTCTTCCGAACTGTTTTCACCTTACGAACCCAAGCCGCTGCTGCTGGGATGAAGGGGTTTCTTTTTTTTCCTTTTTTGAAGAAAGAAAAGGGAGGGGCAGCTTGGAGGGGGAAAGACTTTGCATTAACAAAAATAGGAGAACAGCGTGCTTGCAGAGGCAATGAAAGGGTGTCTTTTGAAGAAAGAAAAGGGAGGGGTGCCCCCCTTGCCTTTCTTCCTTCCCACTCACCCTTTAGCCTAGCCTTGCTTCTTCCACCCGCCCCCTTTAGCTGCTCCTCCCTGCCCTCTGTTCGCCTCCCTTCTAAAGTTTGGGATTTTCCTGACGGATTTGCACGCATTATTTGCTTTTACATTGATTCCTATGGGAAACATTGTTTCGTCTTGCAAACCTTTCACCATACGAACCTCCTCCTGGAACCAATTAAGTTCGTATCATGAGGTACCACTGTACCTTACAAGGTAGTCCAGGCAGTTACCAGGAGTCAACGCTTACTTAAAGGCACAAAACAAAATACTGTGTCTGCTTTGGTTCAAGCTAGGATATTAATTCATGTTTGAAAATTTGGCTGGGATTAAACAGCTAATTATTGATTTCCTGGCTTACTTGAATCAACTGTGAGATGGCTGCATACACAGGAAAAGATTTGTCATACTTATCTGCTGTGCAGATGTGGTAAATATATCATGAAAAATGAGCGTATAAAGCTAAAGTTAGTAGGGATATTTTAAGGCCACTTTGTAATTTGCATTGCATTACTTTTGAAACCTTATCATTAGAGCTACACATTCAAATAAAGAATAGGATTTGCAGACTCATACTAGATTTATTTTTTAGTCAACGAAGTGTAAATGTAACTTCCTCACTTTGTTATCTTTCATATGTATTCTTTCAGATGTGTTGAGTTCAAACTCTTTTTGTTCTTGGCCAGCCTATGATTAATAATCTGAAACATCTGAACAGCATCCGATGGAGGAAAGCTGGTTTAAATATTTCAGTTAGCATTTATCTTAAACTTAAATAATGTCTAAATTGATTTATGCAATTATAAAATAGTCCATATTTTTTTTTAAATGCTAAATTAAATTGTACTACAAATTCCATTTTAAAATGTAGAATGCAAGCACAGATACAATAAGCAAACTAGCCATAAGCAATCTGCTTTTAAAAAGTAGAATGGCAGACATTTTATTTTATTATTTATTTATTTAATTTATTTATTTATTGGATTTGTATGCCGCCCCTCTCCCTTTGAAGATTATAGCCTGGCGCCCCAAAGAACATGTTTGGGGCCTAGGAATATCTTCCATACGAGTAAGGTTAAAAAATCCTTACTTTGGGGGCTTACTATATATTAGCAATAACAATAGCACTTCATAGTAGCACTCTAAACCAGGGGCCTCAAAGTCGTGGCATTACATGATGTACCAGAAGTTTTTTCTCCTTGGGGGCAGTTTTTTCCCCTTGGGGGCATGGCCCTTGGGCCATGAATTTGACACCCTTGCTCTAAGCTGTTTACAGACTCAGCATATTGCCCCTAACAATCTGGGTCCTCGTGTTATCAACCTTGGAAGGATGAATCAACCTTGAGTCTTATCAGGATTGAACTCCAGACTGTGGGCAGAATTAACCTGAAGTACTGCATTCTAACCGCTGCGCCACCAGCTAGTTGAAGACTCAAAGCAAGGCCTCGGAGTTTTAAAGTAGTTCTTTCATTCAAGTGGAAAAATAGTGTTTGGTAATCAGGAATAGCTTGTGTTTATTAATACGCACCTTCCACTCATCTTCATCATCTAAGACCACAAATCTTACAGATAGATCTAAACTGGGCAGAAGTTTCATAAGGATTGCAGAGGACACCTTGATGATTTTAATAGAGAAGCAAAGATTTTTAACATCCTATTGTTTTACCGAAGCAAAAACAATATTCTTATTTTTTTTAAAAATGCCATCGTTTAAAGTTTGCTCAAAGTGTATATTTTGGAAGCAGTATTTAATTCCTGTTTTAGGGATGCCAACAAGGCCTTTTCCTTGAGTTCAACTAGGTGTTTTGTGTTGGAATTCCTGATCTATGCCAAATACAATGTGAATTGGTAGTATTATCATGTGCAGTTCAGGGAAAGCAGGGGCTGATTTTCCAAGCTTCCTTCAATTATTTTGATTCTGATCAATGGAACACAAGAGCCTAGTTCAGTGTTTTTCAACCTTGGCAACTTTAAACGGGTCTAGGACAACTCATCATGGCCAATTTATCTTGGTCAACTCACTGCAGGACAAGAATTATACTAATATCAAATAAATGATGGAATAGAATCTTTAGAGAAAGAAAGGTGCAAGAGGAAGGACAAAATGAAATGCGATTGACAAATATTAAAATATTTTCTTAATTGTATTAAATATTCAAATTGTTGAATTGTCCCACAGTGAGTTGTTTTGTGGCGACTTGGCCTGCATCAAAGTGTCCCGTTCTGACTTTCAAGCATGCTAACTGGGCAGTTCTTGAATTGGAGTCCATGTATCTTAAAGTTACCAAGGTCCAAGAAATATTTTTCTGGTTAAATGGGTAGATTCCACAGGCTGCAGAGGCTGTCGGTCCTTTGTTTCTTAGATGTGGAGTTTTGAATGCACCATCCAAGCATCCAAAAATAGAAGGCAGGGCATGCAAGCAGTTTGACACCCAAGGCAACTGGGTGTGAACATCCCTGGTGGTTTATGCAAAGTGGGAGTCAAAGAAAGCTGAATTCCACTAAGCCTGTTCGGGTTTAGACTCAAGTTTTCTGCATAGAGAAAATATTACATTTTGCTCATTCCTCCCTGTTTCTTTTCTGCCCTAGATGCAGTGCCAGTTCTGACCTGAGATTGGACCTATATCCTTGTGGGACTTTGCCTTCTCCCTCTTCCTCCCTCTCGTCAACTAGGAAGGGGGGAGATGAGCTCTTTCTTTCATTCCATCTACTTGGTCTTAAGATATTCCAAGCTGTCCCTGATTTTACCAACCTGGGAAGCCCCATGAAACTGCTGCATATTATTTACTGATCATGGATTAATAGGTGTCCTTACCGCATGAATGGGATATCAAAAGGGGCCAAGGACTTTTCAGGGACTGGGGGGGCATTACCTTTTTCACACTGCAGAGTCAGCAATGCATGAATATTAATAACATTAATCTGAATATTCTTTAGAATCATACGTCAGCGGGTGGGTGGGGAATTTATAGGAAGTGGGGAAAACTGGGGGCGGGGGTTGAATTGGGAGGAGGGAAATTTAAAGTTAGGAATATAGTTAGTTTCTCTTTCATGGTGGAGAGTTTTAAGCTGCCCATGAAATCTGTTTCTCCCTTTTGGAAACCATTCAGCTTCCAAAGCTGTTGGGGGGTTAAAATGAAGTTTCTACTCCAGGAATTTTGCTATGCATGCTACATGTTGGAGTCAAACATGCCACTAGGCAGGGCCAGTTACAGGCAGAAATATGTCTCCCATTTGATCTTATTTTTCAGACATGGCATAAATTGCACCATGGATATTTGGCAGGAGAGTTTTCCTGCTATATTTTTTCTGCTTTGGAGCAGTACCGGGACGTTTTTCTTTAATTCAGGGTCCTTTTCCTTGCTTCCCCCTCGCCTCCACCTCCTGTTCCAGTGAAGCTGGGAATGCAAATGGTTTTCCATTGGGAGAAGAGGTGAACAGAAGTATTTCAAGCCTTCTGGGAATTAAGGAGAAAGAAACAGACACGGAGTCCCTGGGCTGTAGTTCAAGGACCTGCAACAGTATTTTTTTTTAAAAAAAGAAAACACTGAAAATCTTTTTTTAAAAAGTAAAACAGTAAATAAACTTGAAACTTGAGTTTGTTCAATTCTTATATTGGGTGAGCGTTATTTCAAGTATTTTCTGGAATTTGTGTTCTCTTAATGCACTAGACCCCACGTGTAAAAGTGCGCTTTTCTGATGGGTTGGCTTTATACCCTAGAACAGTGATTTTCAACCTTTTTTGAGCCGTGGCACATTTTTTATATTTACAAAATCCTGGGGCACACCACCAACCAAAATGACACAAAATGACACCCTAAGACACTCTCCTCTCTTTTTCCATCCCTGTCTCCTCCCCACCCTTGTGTGTGTGTGTGTGTGTGTACACACTCTTGAACCATTTCCAAAAACAGGTGAAGGTTTTTTTCTCTCTTATTCTTTGGGTGCTTTTTATCATATGCTTTAAATCAAGAGTCACTTCTCTCTCTCTTTTGTTTCTCTCTCTTTCCTCTCATTCTCTGTCTCAATCATTTTCTCATTTCTCTTTTTTCCTCCCCTTTTTGCTCATCTCTCTCTCTCTCTCCCTTTCTCTCCTTTTCTCTCTCTCTCTCTCACTTTCTTTCTCTCTCTCTCTTGCCTTCTTTCTCTCACACTCTTGCTTTCTCTCTTTTCTTTCTCTCTTGCTTTCTTTCTCTCTCACACTCTTTCTCTCTCTTTCTCTCTCTCTTGCTTTCTTTCTCTCTTTCTCTCTTTCTTTCTCTCTTTCTCACTCTCACTCTCTCAGCAAAAAGTTGCGAGACCGGAACTTGAGCTTCCTTCTTCGCGGCACACCTGACCATGTCTCGCGGCACACTAGTGTGCCTCGGCACACTGGTTGAAAAACACTGCCCTAGAACAGTGATGGCAAACCATTTTTCCCTTGGCTGTCAAAAGTGTGCTATTGTATGTGCGTGTGTGCCCATCATTTAATGTGTCCTTGGCCTTTCCCCCATATCCCGACTTTCGGTGGGCTCAGTAGGCCTGTTTTTCGCCCACCCCAGGCTCCAGAGGCTTCCCTGGAGCATGGGGAGGGTGAAAAGTGCCTCCCCACCACCTGGAGGCCCTCAGGAGGCCAAAAATGCCCTCCCAGAGCCTCTGCATGAACCTAAATCAGCTGGCTGGTGCACACGTGTGCTGGAGCTGAGCTAGGGCAACAGCTTGCATGCCGACAGGCTACGCGGGCCACAGGTTTGCTATCACGGCCATATAAATTCTGGGTTTTTTCTTGGAAAACAAGCAGAGAGCAGAACTGCCCAGGTGCTCTTTGGTTGTTTCCTGGGCAATGATTCCAAAGAAGTGAGGTTTGAAAAGCATGATTGCAAGAAATTGAAAGGCAAAGCTACACCAATGGTATTTGTGCTCTGTCATAAGCTTTTTAAAATTAGTGCTGTCTAATTAAAGATCATCTAAATGGTGATCTTTTTTTCCCCTCGGGTGCCAAAAGACCGTGGGCGTGCGCTATAGGGCATGTGAGAGTGCCCACAGCCATAATTCAATGCCTGGGCAGGGCGAAAACAGCTTCCCCTGAGGCCCTCTGGAGGCCAGAAATAACCTGTTTCCCAATTTCGGCTTGGCCCAGTAGGCTCGTGTCTCGCTCTCCCCAGGCGCCAAAGAGGTGGGAGCAAGGTAAAAACGCCTCCCCCATTCCCCTGGAGGCTCTCTAGAAGCCAAAAACACCCTCCCAAGGCCTCTACGTGAGCCAGAAATCAGCTGGCCTGCACACATATGCACATTGAAGCTGAGCTAGGACAACGGCTTGCTTGTCAGCAGATATGGCTCCATGTGCCACCTGTGGCACCGATGCCGTAGGTTCGCCATCACTGATATAGGTGATTAACTTGGTAACTTTACTATTACAAACATTGGCATACTGCCAAAACAATATTTGCATATACAGTAATACCTCATGATACAAACTTAATTGGTGCAAGGAGGAGGTTCGTAAGTCGAAAGGTTCGTAAGATGAAACATTGTTTCCCATAGGAAACAATGTAAAGTCAATTAATCCGTGCAACCAAAAAAACCCCCGCAAAAAAACGGCATTCCGCGACTGCTGGGAAGCCGCGCGGCTGTTTTAAAAGTTGACAGCCGGCCTGGGGTCTTCCCAGCAACCTCCCGAACCCGGAAGTTCGGCAAAAGTTCGGGGTTCGGGGGGGTGCTGGGAAGCCCCCCAGGCCAGCTGTGACCTTTTAAAACAGCCGTGCTGCTTCCCAGCTGTCTCCCGAAGCCGAACGCGGAAGTTCGGCTTTGGCGTTCGGCTTCGGGAGACAGCTGGGAAGCGGCGCGGTTGTTTTAAAAGGTCACAGCCGGCCTGGGGGGCTTCCCAGCACAACCCCGAACCCGGAAGTTCGGCACAAATTCGGGGTTCGGGGGTGCTGGGAAGCCCCCCAGGCCGGCTGTGACCTTTTAAAACAACCGCGCCGCTTCCCAGCTGTCTCCCGAAGCCGAACGCCAAAGCCGAACTTCCACGTTCGGCTTCGGGAGACAGCTGGGAAGCAGCGCGGCTGTTTTAAAAGGTCACAGCCGGCCTGGGGGGCTTCCCAGCAACCTCCCGAACCCGGGGTTCAGAAAAATTTTGCCTCTTCTTACGAACGTTTTTCGAGTTACGAACCGGCGTTCGGGAGGCTTCTGGGAAGCCCCGCCGCCCGGCTGTCACCTTTTAAAACAGCCGCGCGGCTTCCCAGCAGTCTCCAAACGCCGGTTCGTAACTCGAAAAAAGTTCGTAAGAAGAGGCAAAAATTTTCTGAACCCCGGGTTCGTATCATGAGTTGTTCGTAAGACGAGGGGTTCGTATCTTGAGGTATCACTGTATCCCCCTATCGGTGAAATCAGCTGCTACATTTTGTTTATCTCTGCAAGTTTTCTAATTGCACACAGGTGCTTAAAACCATCCCCAATGATGGAGTCATTGGTGCTCTCTGAACTTAGTTGTTTGCTCACAGATGTTTCACTATCCAGTTACGCAACACCAATAATGTGGATCAGTGTGGAGTTTGTTCCTTGTTTATATTGATTAGGGAAATGATGGCGAATGTTTTTTTCCTCAGGTGCCAAAAAAGTACACATGCACCCGATGGTGTGCCCCTGTGTGCCCACACTCATAATGCAATGTCCTCCCCTGCATATGTGCACACACACACCCTGAGCTACTACTTCCACCCTTCATGCATGCGTGCAGGTCTCACTGAAGCCTCCGGACTCCTGTTGGACTGTTTTTCCCTGCCCTGTCTTCAGGAGAGTCTCTGGAGCCTGTGGATGGCGAAAAACCGGCCCAAGAGGCCTACTAGAAGTTCATTTCTCAACTTCCAGTAGGCCTGTTGGGCCTTTTTCCTCCCTCCCCAGGCTTTCCTGAAGCCTGGGGAGGGCGAAAACAGGCTCCCCCCTGCCTTCTGGCAGGCTGAAAACCAGCTGGTTAGTGCGCATATGCGAGCTGGAGCTGAAATAGGACAATGCCTTGTGTGTCCTCAGATATGGCTCCGCTTCGCCTTCATGGGATTAGGGTATTGCTTTCAGCTTGATTATTTGCTGGTGACAATCCGTGCTTCTCTGAAAGTGGGAACTATCAGGAAAACCACACCTTGGGAAGTCAAACTATTATCTTGAAATGGAGCAGATCCCAAGCTAACCTACCTCGTGTTACTTGATGATGTTCATCTTTTTTGAAGAGGGCCTTGACATCTAATGGGTTGTGGGCTGTCCAAGGTGTGTCTGCAGGTGGCTGGTAAGGCCTACATGGGCATGGAATGTTCTGCCACATGTCGGGCAGAAGTGTGGGCACCACTCTTGCAGCATTTGCAACTCTGGCTTTGCGGAATGCTCACTTCTGTTGTGCTATGGTTGTCTTCAAATGTCTGTCAGGCCTGGTGGATCAACGTGCACCATGTTGATCGATCCTGTGCCAGGGTTTCCCAGGAGGTCAATATCCAGGGACTTGAGAGAGGCTTTCAGCATGTCTTTATATATCTTCCTTTGTCCCCCGTGCGATCCCTTTCCTTGAGACAGCTTTCCATACAGGAGCTGTCTGGGGAAGCAATGGTCTGGCAGCCTTGCAACATGGTCTGTCCAGTGTTTCTGGGCTTTAATCAGCAGGGTGTGCAGTGTTCTCTCATTTATCGCAGGTGTTGCATTCCAGGACCACCCATGATAAATGAAAGTCTGTGAAATAGGGACACTATATTTATTTAGGTATTTAATTTAATAATAATAATAATAATAATTTATTAGATTTGTATCACAACAATAATAATAACAGTGTTACAATGTAAACAAATTTAATATTAAAAAACATCTTAAAAACCCATCATTTAAGAACCATGCAACACATGCATACCATACCTAAAACTGTAAAAGCCTGGGGGAGATGTCTCAATTCCCCCATGCCTGGCGATACAGGTGGGTCTTAAGTAATTTGCGAAAGACGAGGGTGGAGGCAGTTCTAATCTCTGGGGGGAGTTGATTTCAGAGGGCCGGGGCTGCCACAGAGAAGGCTTTTCCCCTGGGGCCCGCTAAATGACATTGTTTAGTCGACGGAACCCGGAGAAGGCCAACTCTGTGGGACCTTATCGGCCGCTGGGATTCGTGCGGCAGAAGACGGTTCCGGAGGTATTCTGTTCCAATGCCATGTAGGGCATTTATACACTATAAACCCTCCTCTACACTTTTATGCTACATAAACCTTTCCCATTCCCTTAATAACCATTCCCACACTGTTCTGTGCATGTATTGTACCTTTACACTTACTGTAAAATGTTTTGAATTCCTAAGCCTACGTGATGAAATGATGCTCCACATAAAATGGCCAAGTGTAGGAGCAGATTCAGAGATGGAGAAGCTGCACACAAATGAAAGGTAAACAAGACGTTACTGTACTGAGCCAATCAGGCTCTGGGATACAAAGCAGCACTCTGGTTGGTCACTTCATCAATCAATCAATCTTGTGTTGTTTACAATCTCATGTAGGCAAGTAGTGTTTTAGGTGGGCAAGTCCCACAGAAAACCTGTGAAGCATAGTTCCCTCTAAGCTGAGCAGTGAGCACTCGCTCACTTAAAAATCATCATCAACTCAGAGTTTTTCAAACCTGCCCAGAAGCCGAGAGGGAAAGAGTGAGAGGGAGGGAGAGAGAGGAAGAGAGAGAAACAGATAGAAAAAAGAGAGGAAGGAAAAGAGAAAGAAAAAGAATGGGAGTAAGGAAGAGAGAAAGAAAATCAAAATCTAGTTTGAAACTAGCTCAACTATTTAAGTGGCATTTTGATATTGAGTTGCCCTATTATGAGCTCACTATTATAGACACACAGTACAGTATTTTATTTTGAAATTCTCTGAGGCAAAACAGGGTGGGTTTTTTGTTTGTTTGTTTGTTTGTTTGTTTGTTTGTTTATTATTTCTGTGCCGCCCAGTCCCGAAGGGACTGCCGCTCAGACACTATACTTTTCCGCCCACCCCCCCAAAAAATTAGAGGGAACACTGCTGTGAAGTAGCGAAAATCCGCAATATATTTTTTTCCATTAATATTTTATAAAAACCTGCAATGCACCGACTTCGTGAAAGGTAAACCATGAAGTGGTGAGGGAATACTGTAAACCGATGGCAAGCCTGCTCGGGAGAGGACTTTTGTTGGTATTTATTTGAGTAATGAAACCTGTGCAGGCAAACACCCAAGCTCAGAAAACACTGAGTTTTGCATTGGCAGTTCTGTGTTAGCAAAAACTTCAGAAGAGAAGGATTTAGGGGTAGTGATTTCTGACAGTCTCAAACTGGGTGAGCAGTGAGGTCAGGCAGTAGGAAAAGCAAGTAGGATGCTTGGCTGCATAGCTAGAGGTATAACAAGCAGGAAGAGGGAGATTGTGATCCCCTTATATAGAGCGCTGGTGAGACCACATTTGGAATACTGTGTTCAGTTCTGGAGACCTCACCTACAAAAAGATATTGACAAAATTGAACGGGTCCAAAGACGGGCTACAAGAATGGTGGAAGGTCTTAAGCATAAAACGTATCAGGAAAGACTTAATGAACTCAATCTGTATAGTCTGGAGGACAGAAGGAAAAGGGGGACATGATCGAAACATTTAAATATGTTAAAGGGTTAAATAAGGTTCAGGAGGGAAATGTTTTTAATAGGAAAGTGAACGCAAGAACAAAGGGACACAATCTGAAGTTAGTTGGGGGAAAGATCAAAAGCAACGTGAGGAAATATTATTTCACTGAAAGAGTAGTAGATCCTTGGAACAAACTTCCAGCAGACGTGGTTGATAAATCCACAGTAACTGAATTTAACCATGCCTGGGATAAACATATATCCATCCTAAGATAAAATACAGGAAATAGTATAAGGGCAGACTAGATGGACCATGAGGTCTTTTTCTGCTGTCAGTCTTCTATGTTTCTATGTTTCTAACACCAAGAACTCCCCAGCTCATCACTGAGCTACAAGTATTTTGTTCTATTGGAGCCATCCGTAATTAATATTGTAGGCATTTTGCTCCCGCATTTATTTCTTGGCATTCAGGTTCTGACTGAATGTGCACTTGCTCTTTTTTCCTGCTGTTGTGAACAATTAAGACATCTGAGAAAATAAATGAACTTCCAGATCTTATTTCTTAAGCGTAGGGTCATATTTATTAACAGAGCCAAATTAGATTCAACATGCTTCGTTCCAACTTAAGGTCCCTTAAGATTACATCCAGGTCAAAAGCTCATCTCCCATCCCTGAAATGAAGGAGACTCAGACAAGAAGTACAAGATGGTTCCGTTTATTCAGCTCTTTCGCAAGTGACTCCAGCAAGGAACGCATCTGAGCTGTCAGTGTCAAAACAGCCCTATTTATACTTTAAAGGCTCGCGCCTAAAAGAAACGGCCGTGCGTCTTAGCCAATCAGACGCGGCCAAGGTTTATTCATAGTTAGAGACAGTATTTACAAAATCTTTCTTTTACAGAGTTTTACATTGGTTATACAGACTTAACACCCCTCCCTCATTAGTTGAGTCAAACTGTCAATCAGTGAGCCAAGTGACGTAGTCCTCCAATCGATCGGGCCGGCGTGACGTGCGCTCAGACCTGCGCAGATCATTACCGGCTGGTATGTCTATGGTGGAGGTTGGCTCGCTGTTGTCTCCTGTCCGCGGCTGGGCCCAAGTTGGGGCTCTGGCCTGCGGAGATGAGTATGCTGGTGGCACACCGTGCCCTGAAGAGGAGGAAGGCTCGGCGTCGCTGGAGGATGCATCTAGCCGTGGTAAGTCCTTTTGTAATTCCAAAAGTTCGAGTTGCGAATTAGTGTCTGCTTGGGGGGAAGAATTTCCGTTAGCGGCCGGCTCTTCATTTGGTGTTATGCGCCCTCTTAAATGATCGATGTGCCGCCTCCATGTGCGGCCATCTTCCAATTGTACCACATAAGATTTTGGGGCTGTTTGTTGCATTATTTTTCCTTTCAGCCAACTCAACCCCCCGTCAAAATTTCTAGCAAAAACAAGTTGCCCTAGGTACATACTTCTTTCAGGTGCTATACATGTTTCATCATTTACATTTTGAGTACAATAACGAGGGTGCAACCTGTCCAGGGGGGACCTTATTTTTCGACCCATTAAAATCTCTGCTGGGCTTTTATTTGTTATGGAATTTGGGGTGATATGCTGCATTAATAAGAATTGATCTAATTTGTGTTGTATTTCCCCTGGGCCTGCCCTGCGCAAGGCTTCTTTGGCCACACGTACGTAACATTCTGCAAGGCCATTAACCCATGGTGAGTAAGGGGATGTGAGTGCGTGTCTGACCCCTAAGTTGCTTAAAAAACACTCAAATTGTCTGGCAGTCAATTGTGGCCCATTATCTGAAACTAGGATGTCTGGGCACCCATGTGTGGCAAACAAGTGATATAATGCCTTAATGGTGGCACAAGTAGTAATGTTTTGCATAGCAATGATTTCCACCCATCTGGAGAAAGCGTCTACCACAATTAAAAAGTTTTGAGTTCCAATAGGCCCTGCGAAGTCAATGTGAATGCGGGACCATGGCCCAGTGGGTCTTTCCCATTCCAGAGGTGTTGTTTTCGGGGGATTGGGTCGTGACTCCTGGCAAGGGTCACAGTTTGCTACCCATTGCTCAATGTCCCTATCTAAACCTGGCCACCACAAGTAACCCCTGGCCAAACCCTTCATTCTAACAATGCCTGGGTGGCCTGCATGCAACATACTTAGTACCTTCTGTTTTAAGGTATTGGGGATGACCACCCTGTCACCCCATAACACGCATCCCCTCAAGTAGGATAATTCCAACCTCTTTGATTTAAAATCTGACAGTCCAGTTTCCTCAGAGTCTCCCAACCATCCTTTTTGAATACAATTGATTACTCTTAATAATAGTGAATCCTTCTTAGTGTGCTCAGCCACCTCTTTGGCAGTGGTCAGGCAGTTTTCCTCAAGGTCTATTAGTAAAACATCCTCTGTGGGGGTTGGATCTGAGACTAACTCGGGCATGGGGCATCTGCTTAGGCCGTCAGCATGGTTTATTGATTTCCCCCCCTTATGTGTTAGTTGATATTGATATCCTGACAGGAATAGAGCCCATCTTATTAATCTAGGGGACATGAAAGGAGGAGTTGGTTTGTTGGAAGCTAGAAGACCAAGCAGGGGTTTGTGATCTGTTATTAGTTCAAAACTCCTCCCACACAGATAGTAGTGAAATTTCTTAACGCTAGAGACTAGGGCCAATGCCTCTTTGTCTAATTGGCTGTAATTTCTCTCGGCCATGGACAATGTTTTAGAAAAGAAGGCGATGGGGGCCTCTGTATTGTTTGGCATTATGTGAGCTAATACTCCGCCAACCCCATACGCCGAAGCGTCGCACGTGAGCCTTATGGGCAAAGTTGAGCTATATTGAACCACTACGCTTTTAGAGGTCAATAACTGTTTTATTTTATGAAAAGCTTCGCGCTCCATTGTGCCCCAGGTCCAGGGAATTCCCTTCTGCAGCAGTCGGTGTAGCGGTTCTGCTGCCGTTGCCTTCTGTTTCAGAAAGACAGAATAAAAATTAAGAAGGCCCAGAAATGCTTGGAGTTCCGTCTTATTATTTGGCTCGGGTGCTTTGGTTATGGCCTCTAATTTATCTGCTGTGGGGTGTATTCCCTCACTGTCTATTCTATAGCCCAGAAATTCTATGCTATTGGCTCCCCACACACATTTGTCTGGTTTTACTTTTAACCCCTTAGCTTGAAGTCTAGCCAACACTTCTCTGATGCGCATGTTTAATTCTGCTTGGTTTTTTCCTGATATAAATATATCGTCAAAATATGGGGTGGTTCCTTTTATACCTGCTAATAATCGTTCCATGAAACTTTGGAAAATGCCTGGGGCGGTACTGACCCCAAATTGCAGGCGGGTGCACCTGAAAGCACCCCTGTGGGTCACTATGGTCTGGGCCAGGGATGTGGCCTCATCGACCGGAAGCTGTTGGTACGCTTGCGCCAGGTCGATTTTTGAAAAGACTCTCCCTTCCCCCAGGGAATGTAGCAACTGTTGGACTACTGGGATTGGGTATGGATGGTGTTGAAGGGCTTTATTGATAGTGGCTTTGTAGTCTGCACAGACCCTTAAGGAGCCATCAGGTTTAACTGGAGTGACTATGGGGGTTTCCCATGGCCCTTGTTCTACAGGGACTAAGATGCCCTGGGCAATAAGTTTGTCCAATTGGATGTCTAATTTAGGTAATAGCGGTAGGGGTACCCTGCGAGGCTTAAGTCTGACTGGGGGTACCTTGGGATCTAGAGAGAAGGAGATAGGGGCCCCATTATAGGTGCCCAAAGTAGGGCTGAAAACCTCAGGAAATTCTTGGATAAAGTTAGGAATATCAGATTCAGCATTTATATGACAAAGACCCAGTATTTCAATACCCAAAGGAGACATCCATGTTAGCCCCAGGAGGGAGTGTTTGGCTCCCTCAACCACGATCAGAGGAAGAGAATATTCACAATTTTTAAATTTTACAGGCACATCTACTTTCCCCAAAACAGGTATGACATTACCTTGAAAATCCCTTATTACTAAAGTTGAGTTAGCAAAGTCAGTTTTAAGAAAATTTGGCATATACATTTTGAATTTGTCCCAAGGCATAATAGAATGCTTAGACCCTGTGTCTAATTCTAGGTTACAGGGTTTGTTATTTAAAAGTAGCGAGATGATAATCTTGTTCCCTCCTTTAGTAGTTGCGCAATTTACGTAAGTTTGTGCTTTACCTCGTGCGTAGTCACGGTTAGCGGTGGAGTCGTTTCTGCGATTGAAGCCTCTGGAAAATTTGTTGTCCCGCGGTTGTTGTGCCTGGTTGTTGAAACGTTGTTGGCGGGGTGTAGAGAAGGACTCCTCTGGTAGGGGCGCTCTGCAAGCCTCGGCGATGTGCCCGCGTCGATTGCAGCGGCGGCAAATGGCGTCCCTGAAGGGGCAGCGCTGTCGTGGGTGATTTCCTCGGCAACCGGGGCATGGGTTGGATGGACGTTGGTATCTGGGTTGTCTGGCGTGCTCGGACGGCAGCAGGAGACAGGTGTCGTCGTCCGTGGCAGCTGGGCTGAGGTCATCTGGGGTTTCGGCGCGGGAAACAGCAACGGAGATTTTGGAGACGATTTCCTTCTTTTCGTGTTCTTTTAGTTCTTTGGCGGCCGCGTCAGCTACTTCGGCTGTTTGAGCCAACTTGATAACCGACTGAAGCGTTGGGTCGTCTTCTGTCAGGATTTTATTTCGTACCGTCGCATTCTTCATTCCAAAAATTAGAGCGTCTGTGAGGCGAGCTTCTGGGCTGTCAAATTTGCACTTTGACAGTACTGTGCGAAGTCGCGTGGCAAACTGATTGATTGTCTCTGACTCACGCTGGGTCATCCTAGAAAATTGATGTCTGTAGACTACGGCAGGCTTCGTTGGTTTGAAGTGGTTGGCGAGTCTTGCTTGGAGGTCGTCCCATGGAACGGATTTAACCGGGAGCGGGTCGGTGAGCGTTTGGACGAGGTCAAAGATTTCCGTCCCGCAATAATTTAAGAAAATCGCCCGCTTTCTGTCGTCTTCGGCTTCTCCCATTCCTGCCGCTTCTAGGAAGATTTCAAATTTAGCCATATAGGCGTCCCAGGACGACTTCTCGGGGTCGAAGTAGTCGGGAGCCCGGCCGATCTGGAGGTGATTCATGCTTGACTCGTGGATTCTTCGTTCTCTCATCGCCAGTGAAATGAAGGAGACTCAGACAAGAAGTACAAGATGGTTCCGTTTATTCAGCTCTTTCGCAAGTGACTCCAGCAAGGAACGCATCTGAGCTGTCAGTGTCAAAACAGCCCTATTTATACTTTAAAGGCTCGCGCCTAAAAGAAACGGCCGTGCGTCTTAGCCAATCAGACGCGGCCAAGGTTTATTCATAGTTAGAGACAGTATTTACAAAATCTTTCTTTTACAGAGTTTTACATTGGTTATACAGACTTAACAATCCCCACACCCACAAGGGCAAATCATGTGGACAAATCCAATGCAGGGATTTCTAATTCCTTCCTGTGTTCAGTTACTTTGGATTCTGCGTGAAGGAATGTGTGCTATGTGGCATATCTCTCACTCCCCTGTGTGTGTGGTTTTTTTCTCTACCATACTGTGTCAGAGCAGCCTTTGAATTCACATATTAACCTGGGGCCTGACACACGGCCAGTTCCTCTGGTATCAGATGGATGAGCTGGATCCACCGGAGCATCAGAAACCTGTGTGGCTGTTGGAGGTTTCAGACTGAGGGGGAAGGGGAGATGGAAGCTGAAAGTGCTGGAGCAGTAGAGGTTGAGGCCCCTGCAGTGCCTATGGAACCCCCAGTTAGAGCCTCATCTGGGTCAGATGAGGAGGGGGTAATTAATGACCCCATTCTTAAGGTGCCGGTGCAAAGGATGATAGGACAACCAGAGCAGCTGCACAGACGCAGAAGAAGATCCTGATCACAGCTGGGAATAATTAGGGAATGCTGCAGCAGGCTTAAAGGGAGGTTTTGTGGGAGGTTCTTTGCCGGAGTTATCGTTCATGGTTAACAGGAACAAGAAACAGACCTGGAGTTTCGTCACTAAACCAACATCTTGCATCTTTGGAAACAACACAGTTTTTGGACACTTGTGTTTCGAAATACTGTAGTTCTTGAACAGTAGAGTGAGTAGCTTTGCTGCAGCCCAGTTTGGAGGCATTCTGTACAAAACTTGGGGTGTGAAAGAGATTTTTTACCGGCTTGGCAGTTAACCCTGACCTTTTGGTCATACACATTCTTCTGCCATCATTGTGGCTCTCAGCAAATTTGTAAAGAAATATATTTTGTGTTTTGGAAGCCTCCAGTCTGTGTGTGTGTTTTGTATTTCCTTGCTGCTCAACCGGCCCCATCAGATAGAACACATCATAGAAGTTAGAAGAGTGTTTCTCAACCAACTGGCTGGGGAATTCTATGAGTTGATGTCTACACATCTTAAGTCTCCAAAGCCGAGCAATACAGGCTCATGTGAGGATGATCAACTTATTAAAGAGTATGATTAATTGTTAAGCCACTTCTGTTCAGTTGCAAACCATACACTGTTTTTTTTACTAATTTCTCAGAACCATTGAGTTGCAGTAAACAGGAAGGGGGACACAGAATAATGGTGCTGGAAATGGATGAAAATAAAGATATTTCCTACAACTAGTAATCCTTGGGGAAAGGGGAAGTTATACAAGCCCTGAGATTATAGACTACCTTGGGTGAATGTGACTCATGTAAGTCAGGCCCTATAAGCTAGTTGCAATTTTTTTTTTGAATAAAATGTTACTATAGGGATATTTAAAAATCACACATCAAACAAATGATTATAAGAAAATGGCAATCAATTAGAACATTTAAGTTATATAATACATTTTCTATGAAGCCAAAGTTTGGGTACAATAATGTCTTAATGGATTATGTGCAAGAGAGCACAGCTATAGTAATAGACTTCTACATTGCTTCACAATGCTTACAACCCTCTCTGAGCAGTTTACAGAATCGGCATATTGCCCCCAACAACCTGGGTTCTCATTTTACCGATTTCCGAAGGTTGGAAGGCTGAGTCATCCTTAAGCCATGTTAGGACCAAACTCCAGATAAAAAATTGTGGGCAGAGTTTTCCAGCAATGTTGCATTCTGACCACTCCACTATCTTAACCGTAGGCTTTATTTTGCATGTGTGTTTCTATTCCTTAATTACTAGATTGAAGACGGAAAGTGATACTGCTTTTGCAATAATGTGGCCTTATGATAGGCAATAGCTTTACAGAACATTTTTTGCTGTTAAACAGATTATTATGAAATGAATAAATGCAAGAAAGTTGGTAGAGGAGTATAGGCAATGCCTAGGTTAAGAACATCAACTTACAACTTGTGCTTAGGAATGGACTGCTGTAAAGCCTATTACATGTCTAAAAATGAGTTAAATGCAATGTTTCATAATAACAAACACACTACAGTGGTACCTCTACTTACGAATTTAATTCATTCCGTGACCAGGTTCATAGGTAGAAAAGTTTGGAAGTAGAAGCATAGGAATCAATGTAAAAGCAAATAATGCATGCAAACCCATTAGGAAAATCCAAACTTTAAGTCTTAAAAAAAAAGCGGCGGACGGACAAAGTGAAGGTTAACATAGTGGAGATGTACAGTGAGAAGAAACGAGGAATGGAGGTCTTAACAAAGGCTAACGCTGCCCCAAATCACTCCCAAAATCACCCTCCAAAAGTTTCCTACACCACCCCAAATCGTCTCCAAAATCACCCCTCCAGATGCTTCCTATGCCACCCCAAATCACCTCCAAAATCACCCCTTCAATTGCTTCCTATGCCACCCCAAATCGAGGTCCTAACGAAGGCAAATGGATTGAAGAAAGGCAACAAGGAGAAACGAGGAAAACACTTCCTATGCCACCCCAAATCGAGGTCCTAACGAAGGCAAATGGAGTAGAGAAATGCAACAAGGAGAAACGAGGAAAACACTTCCTATGCCACCCCAAATTGAGGTCCTAATGAAGGCAAATGGAGTGAAGAAAGGCAGCATAGGAGAAACGAGGCATTTTGAAAGGAGAGGTGATTTTGGAAGACTTTGGAAGCGATTTGAGGTGGCATAGGGAGCATCTGGAGGGGTGATTTTGGAGGCAATTTGGGGCAGCGTAGGAAGTTTTTGGAGGGGTGAATTTGGAGGTGATTTGGGGTAGCATAGGAAGTGTCTGGAAGGGTGATTTTGGGAGCAAGATGGGGTGAAGGAAGTGGTAGGGTAGGGGGGATTTTGGCAGTGGGATAGGGTGGCTGCGGGGAGCGAAGGAAGCGGAGGGCTAGAGGGGAAAGTGGTTGGGAAATGTGGCGGCTGCAGAGAGCTCCTCCAACGAGCCGAGAGAAAGGCGAGGGTTTGTAAGTAGAAAATGGTTTGTGAGTAGAGGCAAAAGAATCTTGAATACATGGTTCGTATCTCGGAAAGTAGAGGCATTCTTAAGAAGAGGTACCACTGTATTTTGTACCCATGAAAACACTGTGTGGCTTCAACAGAAGAAGAAGAACACAGTCTGCCATTTTAAGTTGAAGAGAGTAGATTCAGGAAAGAAGCTAGAGTTTGGCAGTATTTATTAGTTTTTCAAAAGGAGATCAGTTTAAAGAAGAAAAGTCAAGGTATACACAAAAGGTATACACAAAGAAACAAGGATGATTTGACGTGATAAAAATGAAACACGGAATAGTATAACTATATATGAGATTCAACTAAATTTTTGTTTCCTTACCTCACGCCTTTAATTTCTTTGGCTTATTTCTATAAACTTCTTTTCTGCACTGTAATATTGCTTGAAGGAAATAGCCTGGTGGGTGTTCTGTCTAGCCTGGATAATTAAGCTCCAATGAAGACTCAAAAACAAAGTCACTATGTATATTTACAAAAAAAACTTGCTGGAAAGAGCAATGAAATCAGAAAACATTAGTTCGACTGCCAAAAGTCCAGCATTATCAGCACTGCTGATAACAAGTGTCCAAAAGAAAGTCATAAATTCATGTCATTAATTCTCGGCATGGACAGGTACTCACAAATGCCTTCCAAAACTAGGATTGCAGGGTTGTAGAAGGATTTAAGGCTGCTAGTTCTTTTCCTCCATATAGGAACATTGAACCTCTGTGAACCTCTATGCATAGAAGTATTCAATGCCTAGATCTACGTTGCTGGAGATACTCTTGTCTCCCTCGCATTCTTCTTACTCTAGCATCTAATATTGAGTCCATAATATCCCCCTCATCATCTGACTCCGATATTACCATAGCTGGGGGGTCTGCAGCCTCGAGAGGGTCCCCAGACCCTAACTGTCCCTCACTCTCACTTTCCAATTCCTCTGATAAGCACAATGACTTATGATACCCAGATGGACCCAATTCATTCTCAAAATCTAGGATCAAAGGAGCCAGATGCAAGCCAACCACACCACAATGGCTATATATACATACATAAATCTTTGCTCTGCTTTACCCTGGTGTATTGTTGTTCTCCACCAAATCTATATTGCCCTAAACACTGTACTTTTCCACTGTCATCCATTCAGCCAAAAGGTGAAAACATTAGCTGAATTGATAGGTCTTGTTCAATGATGAGCTACCACAATTTTTACTACCACACTGTGGGCGTGGCTTATGAATTTTGTTTCAACATCTTTCAATGAAAATTAGGTGCTCTGGGGTGGAGCTCCATTTTCGCTACCCCATTGCATTCTCCCACATCTGGGCAGTAGCCCACCCCTAATTATCTACTATATAAAGTGTATGTGCACACATGCACGCACAGTTCTTCTAAAATTATACACATTCAACCTCATTTACTGTGATATGAAAAACATGCCCAGAGCCCAAAAGGGAAAAAAAGAAAAAAAAATCAAAATTTTGCTATCGGTACTGTGTACCTGAACATACCCGTATGAGCCCATCACTGGTCTTTTATTTTTTATTTTTTATTTATTTATTTTATTATTTATTATTTGGATTTGTATGCTGCCCCTCTCCGAAGACTCATTTGTCCAATACACAATACATATGGAAGAGAATAGACATGAAGTAATATATAGTAATACCTCATGATACGAACTTAATTGGTGCAAGGAGGAGGTTCGTAAGACGAAAAGTTCGTAAGACGAAACATTGTTTCCCATAGGAAACAATGTAAAGTCAATTAATCCGTGCAACCAAAAACCCCCCCCCCCCCCGCAAAAAAACGGCGTTCGGCGACTGCTGGGAAGCCGTGCAGCTGTTTTAAAAGGTGACAGCCGGCCTGGGGGGCTTCCCAGCAACCTCCCGAACCCCGAACCCGGAAGTTCGGCAAAAGTTCGGGGTTCAGGGGGTGCTGGAAAGCCCCCCAGCCCTGTTGTGACCTTTTAAAACAGCCGCGCGGCTTCCCAGCTGTCTTCCGAAGCCGAACGCCAAACCCGAACTTCCGCGTTCGGCGTTTGGAGACAGCTGGGAAACCGCACGGCTGTTTTAAAAGGTGACAGCCGCGCTGGGGGGCTTCCCAGCACCCCCCGAACCCCGAACCCAGAAGTTCAGCAAAAGTTTGGGGTTCGGGGGGGTGCTGGGAAGCCCCCCAGCGCGGCTGTCACCTTTTAAAACAGCCGCGCGGCTTCCCAGCTGTCTGCCGAAGCCGAACGCCAAACCCAAACTTCCACGTTCGGCATTCGGAGACAGCTGGGAAGCCGCGCGGCTGTTTTAAAAGGTGACAGCCGCGCTGGGGGCTTCCCAGCAACCTCCCGAACCGAACCCGGGGTTCAGAAAAATTTTGCCTCTTCTTACGAACTTTTTTCAAGTTACGAACCGGCGTTCGGGAGGCTTCTGGGAAGCCCCGCCGCCCGGCTGTCACCTTTTAAAACAGCCGCGCGGCTTCCCAGCAGTCTCTGAACGCCGGTTCGTAACTCGAAAAAAGTTCGTAAGAAGAGGCAAAATTTTTCTGAACCCCGGGTTCATATCACGAGTTGTTCGTAAGACGAGGGGTTCGTATCTTGAGGTACCACTGTATATAAAGATAATATGTAAAAATAGAGGATAAGATATATGAAAGGAAGAAAATATATATGATATATGAGATAAAGGAAAGACAATTGGACAGGGGATGAAAGGCACACTAGTGCACTTATGTATGCCCCTTACTGACCTCTTAGGAACCTGGAGAGGTCAATCATGGATAGTTTAAGGGAGAAATGTTGGGGGTTAGGGGTTGACACTATTGGGTCCGGTAATGAGTTCCATGCTTCAACAACTCGATTGTTAAAGTCATATTTTTTACAGTCAAGTTTGGAGCGGTTAATATTAAGTTTGAATCTGTTGCGTGCTCTTGTGTTGTTGCGGTTGAAGCTGAAGTAGTCATTGACCGGTAGGATGTTGCAGCATATGATCTTGTGGGCAATACTTAAATCGTGTTTTAGGCACCGTAGTTCTAAGCTTTGTTGACCCAGGATTGTTAGTCTAATTTCGTAGGGCATTCTGTTTCGAGTGGAGGAGTGAAGGGCTCTTCTGTTGAAATATCTTTGGACGTTTTCAAGGGTGTTGATGTCCGAGATGTGGTATGGGTTCCAGACAGATGAGCTGTATTCAAGGATGGGTCTGGCAAAAGTTTTGTAGGCTCTTGTGAGTAGTGTGAGATTGCCGGAGCAGAAGCTACGTAGGATCAGGTTAACAACTCTAGAAGCCTTTTTGGCGATATTGTTGCAGTGGGCTTTAGCACTTAGGTCATTCAATATTAGTATTCCAAGGTCTTTTACAGAATGTGGGTTGGCTGTTCCTGTTCCTCTGACCGGGACTGCATTCAACCACAATATTCTTCCCCCACTGTAGCCTATTGATTAAGTTTTCCACTAGGTTTGCAGAACTGGAAGCCTGCAAGCTGACTGCACCCCCTCTTCCAAATGCAGTACTGTATTGTGCAATTTTTAAAAAGCTCTAATTCTTTTAGAAAAAAAATTCCCTGCTTGACGACTACATCCACCACAACACTGTTAGAACTACCAGGGAGAACCCAAACCGTTCAATTCCCACTCGGGCTCTGTTGACGGTAAGCTCTGTGGGTGGCCTGCTAGGGACTCTTCCCACTCCTGCTGAGAAACCCAGGCTGCTCTAGGAAATGGGTTAATGATTGCTAAAGGTTTTACTTTCTCTTCTTCTGCTTGCAAAACAACCACCACCACCACAAAAACAAAGAGATATCAGGGGAACTGGCTTAGTGCATAGTGGCATGAGTGTCGCCTGAAATACGATGGTGAGTGTATTTAAGCTTCAACCCACCTGTTTCCCCAGACTCAGCCACAACTAGGGCCAGTGAAGAGATTGCCTGCTGTAAGATCCTAGAAAAACCACAACAACACAAGAGCACACAACAGATTTAAACTTAATATTAACCGCTCCAAACTTGACTGTAAAAAATATGACTTCAGTAACCGAGTTGTCGAAGCGTGGAACTCATTACCGGACTCCATAGTGTCATCCCCAAACCCCCAACACTTTACCCTTGGATTACCTACGGTTGACCTATCCAGATTCCTAAGAGGTCAGTAAGGGGCAAGTACAAGTGCACTAGAGTGCCTTCCGTCCCCTGTCCTATTGCTCTCCTATATCTCCTATACCTTTCTTCTATTCCTATATCTCTTCTTCTATTCTTTCATTGATATGTTTTATTCCTATATCTTCTCTTCTTTCTTAGATATATTTTACTATGAGTATCTCCTCTATAACCTTCATCATGTATTTTATTATGTGTATATGGATATATACCCACTAAAACCCTCATTGTGTATTGGACTAAGTAAGTAAGTAAGTAAGTAAGTAAGTAAGTAAGTAAGTAAGTAAGTAAGTAAGTAAGTAAGTAAGTAAATAAATAAATAAATAAATAAATAAATAAAATAAATACAGCTCACCTGTATGGAACCCACATTGCATATCTGACATCAACACAATTTGGGGTAATTTTTATTTTATTTTTCTCCATACAAACTTCAATACATTTTAGAATATTTTCATATTGTAATAAAAACAGTATTGAGCTAGTACATTATTTATAATTAATCTCCCCAAAAATTATTAATTCCCAATTAATTACTTCCGGTGTCAATCAAACACCACCACCAACAACAACCTTGATCTCTAATTTGTCATCTAGATATCCAATTTTCGTCTAATTGAATTCAAGATTAATTTCCTTTAAACCTTATTAAATTAATGTCCTTATCCTTTAGTACTTCAGATATGCTACAGTGCCTACTCCTCCTTCTTATGTATTCTCCAAAACCCTTATAAGAAAAAAAGACTTTATTAACTACAAACAATTAAAAAAGGAGAAATTGTAATAAAAAAAGAAGGGAAAGAAAAGAGAAAAGAAAAAAAGAGAAAGAAAAAGCAAAATAAACAAAAAGAAAATCAAAATCTATTATTATAACAATATAAAAATTAACCAAACAATTATTCTAAATCTTCAATTAATAACCACCTTAATATTATAATCATATTTCATTCCAAATCATAATAAATTATTATTCAAATGTTTATCACTTCATTGTCATTATCTTGCCCAATAATTTCAATAATCCAATGATCTAAGTATTTCTATCTATTTGTATATAATTCTATACTTCAATAAAATTTAATAACTTGAAATGCATCTTAAAAACAACCCCTAGTAAATCTAACTACTTCATTTCATGATTAATGCATATTTAATAATCCATCATCCTTCCTCAAAACACCATCTTTGTCAATCCTTGGGGCTTTCATTTTTTATCATTTTAAACCCATATATTTTCTCCTTTTTTCCAAAATATAGAATCTTTTTCATTTCCATTCTGACCTCTTTCTTACTCTGCCATTTCCGGGGTATCAGGTCATATCTATTCTTCATTTTCTTAATGCTTAAAGTAGTACTTAAATCATCAAGAATATGGCCATCAACCCCTTCTTCAATCAAACCATTTTCTAATTCATTTCTAAAAACTGCTATTTCATTAATGTTGCGACATCAGCACAATTGAGAGAGTCCAGAAATATTTCACAAGAGTCCTTCATTCTTCTTCTCATAACAAAATACCTTATTCCGATAGACTTGAAATTCTTTGATTAGACAACTTACAACTCCGTCGTCTCCGTTCTGACTTAACTATAGTTCATAAAATCATATACCAAAATGTCCTACCTATTAGCGACCACCTTCAGTCGCAATAACACACGAGCACGTAATAGATTTAAACTAAATGTCAACTACTCCAAACTTGATTGCAAAAGATACAACTTCAGCAATAAAGTAATCAACGCCTGGAATGCACTAACTGACTCTGTGGTTTTTACTCCTAACCCCAAAACCTTTAACCTTAAATTATCTACAATTGACCTCCTCCCTTAAGAGATCTGTAAGGGGCATGTGTAATCGCACCATTGTGCCTACTGTCCCTGTCCTACTGTTCTATTGTCTCTTATCATTACTTTTTATCATTACTTATCAAATGTTTTATTTGCACAAATTAGCATCCCATAATTTTTGTGTGTGTATGATGACTGTATGTATGTTTTTTTATATTGGGGTTTCTTGTTTTTTAGACTTTTAAAATGTATTATTGTTATTTTAGATTCCAACTATTAGATTTGTTATTATATATTGTTTTTATCATTGCTGTAAGCCGCCCCAAGTCTACGGAGAGGGGCGGCATACAAATCTAATAAAAATTATTATTATTATTATTATTATTATTATTATTATTATTATTATTATTTGACAAATAAGTAAGTAAGTAAACAAACAAACAAACAAACAAGCAGATGAATGAATGAATGAATGAATGAATGAATGAATGAATGAATGAATGAATGAATGATGTTGCAAAGCTAAGCTTTTTTAAAAAAATAGGGCAGCTATCTTGTGGATGCTGGAAGGTGAGTGGGTGGGAATGACATACAGAATGATAGAATAATGAGCAGAGAATCACTCAGGGATGAGCTGAGCTAAAGTTGCCCATGAATTAGTAATACTTAAACAGCAATGGATGCTGCTTTTGGTTTCTGCTGTCTATTTTTGGGATTTTCCTTTGGATTACTTAACTAAAATCCCCTAAATTCTCCTGGCCTTTCATACCTTTCATGATTTATTCACTGGAAATATCTCTTCAGTCTCTAGACCGCAATGTCAAAGTTCTCTTTCAGTGGGTATAATTATTTTGGTTTTGCATCTCTTTTCTGATTCTTCTCAACTGAGCTTTCTCCCGAAACAATGATGCTAGAATTTTCAGAAAATCACTGATACCAATCCCTCCACTGGTAGAATATAAATGAGTTTATTTACTTGAGCATCTATTCGTCAAAAACATATTAATTGCTGTTGGGTGTGGAGGGGCTAGTTGTGAAAATGCAGTTAAGTCCTTAATTTTTTTTTAAAATCTATCATTTCTATGTGCTCATTGATTTGATTAAATTTTGACAAAACAATAGGAAATACAGTGTTCCCTCGATTTCAACGGGGAATGCGTTCCGAGACTGCCCGCGAAAGTCGAATTTCCACGAAGTAGAGATACGGAAGTAAATACACCATTTTTGGCTATGGACAGTATCACAAGCCTTCCCTTAACACTTTAAACCCCTAAATTACCATTTCCCATTCCCTTAACAACCATTTACTCACCATTATTACTGGTACTCACCATTGAATAAGACACTTAGTGATCCTGATATTTATAAACATAATTATTTACTAACAATAATTATTTTTTTTGTTATTTATTTGCAAAAATTATTAGTTTGGCGATGGCATATGACGTCATAGGGTGGGAAAAACTGTGGTATAGGGAAAAAACCACGAAGCATTTTTTAATTAATATTTTTTGAAAAACCGTGGTATAGGCTATTCGCGAAGTTCGAACCCGCGAAAATCGAAGGAACACTGTATACCATTTTTTGGGTCTAACTCGTTGCCTTGCATGCAACCAGCACTGAATCCTATCCTCAATAACAGCTAGGTTCAATGGTGTAATTTGTATTTGCTTTGGTTTTAAAGCTTTATGGAAACTCTGTGGTTCTGTTGCTTAACATGCTGAGCCACATTCGATTAGTGTACAGTGATCCCTCGGTTAGCGCGGGGGTTACGTTCCAAGACCTCCCGCGCTAACCGATTTCCGCGTTATACTGGATGCGGAAGTAAAAACACCATCTGCGCATGCGCGCCCTTTGTTCCATGGCCGCACATGCGCAGAAGGTGGAGCGACGCAAGTTCGGAGGCTGGCAATGCAATGGTGATTTTTCCGGGCTCCTCGACGCTACCCACAGGGCAGCGCTGGCGGCAATGGCAATGGCAACCCTCCCTCCTTCCCTCCTTCCCTTCTCTCCCTCCCTCCTTCCCTCCTTCCTTCCTCTCACCGGCTTTCTTGGGGCAGCGCTGGCGGCAATGGCAATGGCAACCCTCCCTCCTTCCCTCCTTCCCTTCTCTCCCTCCCTCCTTCCCTCCTTCCTTCCTCTCACCGGCTTTCTTGGGGCAGCGCTGGCGGCAATGGCAATGGCAACCCTCCCTCCTTCCCTTCTCTCCCTCCCTCCTTCCTTCCCTCCTTCCCTTCTCTCCCTCCCTCCCTCTTTAATTGTGAGTATCCTCCTGGTCTTTTTAGCGTCGCCGCCTCCACTCCGTGTGCAACATTTAGGAGGCATCTTCCAACAAGTCTGAACAAGTTCCAACAGTTGCAAAGCTTTTTTTTGCGTTTGCAACGATTGGTAGAGATTTTGGCCAATCAGCAATCAGTATGACGTCATCGGGCGGGAAAAACCGTGGTGTAGGAAAAAAAACGCGGACTTATTTTTTAATTAATATTTTTTGAAAAACCGCGTTGCAGCGTTTCGCGCTAATCGAGAACGCGCAAATCGAGGGATCACTGTATTATGCAAACCTATCCCATGTAGTTAGTTTATTATTCAATGTGCTTACAAATCATAAAAATTACTTAATTTTCTAAACACATTTAAATAAACCATGAATAAGTGGCTTATGCAAAAGGATTTTTTGGCATAGCTCATGGTCAGTATAATTAATAATGGAGCTTCATATGACGTTTTGGTTTTGTGAGTAAACCACGCGTATACAACATTATTTACAGTCATCTGCTTTGTAGCAGTTTTACAGCTCTGTTGCTGAAAATGTCTAGCAGCATAGATGCTAGTGGGATAATGAAACATGCACAATCATCACACACACTGTAATTTGCTTGCATACATTACAATGCAATTATGAAAGAGTAGAATTTGTACTGTGATGTCACAGAGCAAGTTCTATCATTTTGGCATCATTGTGGTTAGGAACAGAGAAAAAAAATGTAACAACTGAACTTTCTGTAAAATTCCAGGGATGTGGCAGACTCATCTAATGTGAAAATCAGCTGCCAAATTTCCTTTAAAGAATGGATTTGATCTCCTTGCTTCCCAACATGGAGCCCTTAAGATCAGTTGGGTAGAAACTCAGCCAGCCTAACTCAATAGTCTAAGAACTAAGACCATGCTGATTTAAAATTATGAGAAATATTTGGAAGAGCACTAGTTATGACCTCTGAAGTGGCCTAACTGCCTTGATATTTTGCATTTCAGATTACAAAGCTGCCGGCATTTGTGAGCAACCATGCTGATGTCTGAAATTCTGCAAACATATTTATTTTTCATCAAATGAAAAAAGAGGGGAAATTCACAGCCAACGCAACAACCTGTTTTCTGAAACTGTGATAATATGGTTTCTCCATGTATTTATTTATTTATTAGTAGCATTTATATGCCGCCCAATTCCAAATGGACCCTGGGTGGCTGAAGTAATAAAAATAATATAGATTATAGCTGCAGTCATAAGCAAAAGTAAAAACACTATAAAAATACACTAATACCCCTTCAATTCTATACATACTCTCAATCATTCATGGCCATATCGACCTGACAACTTAATGGCCCCAGGTCTACTTGAAAAGCTAGGTTTTAATGGCCCTCCAGAAGGCTGGCAGGTTGGGGATAGTATGAGTCTCCAACGGCAGTTCCTTCCAAAGCATTTGAGCTGCTATAAAAAAGGCCCTTCTGTTGAATATAGAAACATAGAAACATAGAAGACTGATGGCAGAAAAAGACCTCCTGGTCCATCTAGTCTGCCCTTATACTATTTTTTGTATTTTATCTTAGGATGGATCTATGTTTATCCCAGGCATGTTTAAATTCAGTTACTGTGGATTTACCAAACATGTCTCCTGGAAGTTTGTTCCAAGCATCTACTACTCTTTCAGTAAAATAATATTTTCTCATGTTGCTTTTCATCTTTCCCCCAACTAACTTCAGATTGTGTCCCCTTGTTCTTGTGTTCACTTTCCTATTAAAAACAATTCCCTCCTGAACCTTATTTAACCCTTTGATATATTTAAATATTTCGATCATGTCCCCCCTTTTCCTTCTGTCGTCCAGATTATACAGATTGAGTTCATTAAGTCTTTCCTGATATGTTTTATGCTTAAGACCTTCCACCATTCTTGTAGCCCGTCTTTGGACCCGTTCAATTTTGTCAATATCTTTTTGTAGGTGAGGTCTCCAGAACTGAACACAGTATTCCAAATGTGGTCTCACCAGCACTCTATATAGCGGGATCACAATCTCCTTAGTCAATATGCATTAACTAAATGTAAATAGTTGGACTATTGATGTTTAAAGCTGATTGGTTGTTTTGTCGAGCGTGACTTTTAAGCTACCATCAGTTACTCTGGGCTGGAAAAAGAAGGGCATAAAAACTGTAACCCAACACCGTTTGCCATTCATGCCTATGGTTATTGCAGCAGCTAGAGCGACAATGTTATCCCTGCCTTCCAGAGAATAAAAAGTATCAGATTTCGAGCGCCTGTCTCATTTATTTAACTGGTGATGAAGGAGGTCTTACCCGCATTCTTGTTAAACATGGAAAAACAGTCCGTAGCAAGAGCGCCCAAACTTTTCGATCCCGAGAAGTCTACATAGGACGAATATATGGGAAAGTTTGCCATATTCCTAGAGGCAGCAGGTATGAAGAACTCTGACAGCGGATGGAAGAGAGCCATTTTAAAAAAATTATTGTGGATCACAACTCTACGACTTGGCTCAAACCTTGACCGACCCACAAACTTGGTACCTTGGGACACCTTAACTGCCAAGCTAGTGGCTCATTTCAAGCCTACAGGCATCAATTCTCTCGAATGGAACAAGCCAAGGGAGAATCTATAAACCAATACACAAACTGGCTGTGAACCGTGTTATTGAAGTGCAAATTCGACAACCCAGAAGCAAGACTCATCGACACTTTAATTTTTGGCATGAAGAACGTAACTGAAATAAGCTTCTCACAAAAACGAACCATCACTACAACGTGTTATTAAGACTGCCCAAACCGTGGAAGTCTCAGAAGCCGCAGCCACTGAGTTAAAACAGAACAACAAAGTAGCAATTGTTTGCAAAATATAGAGTCCTCCAACTGTAGCTGACACCGAAGAAGTGCCTACTCAACTACTGGACTCAGAAGACACCTGCCTCCAACTTAGAACTACCCAAGGCAGACCACAAAGACCACCTCAACAATTTATCTCTTGTACCTGATGCAGAGCGAACCATCCATGTCCGACGTGCCCTTTCAGGGAGTCCATCTGCCACCGCTGCGACCGCAGGGGTCACATTGCCGAAGCGTGCAGAGCCATCTTCTCTGACAAATTTCCTCTAACCCAGTGACCCCCCTGCCAACAAACCTCTATCTGGCAACCAAGAGAAAGCTGCCCTTTCGCTTTCCTGCTAGGAGCTACACCAGAAACACCAGGAACACAAACCGGGAGTACATCCAAGGTAACTTTGGCCATACAATTAACTGTACCGCCACGTGTGGCTCAAATAAGATCACCGTAGCTGTGCACATTAACAACTAGCCGTGCCAAATGGAATTAGACACGGGATCTAAATATTCCATTATGCTGTGGGAAAAGCTTAAACTGTATATGCCTGCTGTACAAAAGGCTCAATTCGAGACTTTCAAGGGGGGGGGGGGGTCATTCCAATACTGGTAAAACCATGGTGCCTGTTTCTTTTTAAAGATGTGCAATGTAATAGTGGTGTCAGCAGCTAGACACACACTCTTGGGGTTGCAGTGGATGACACCTTTGGGTATTGAAGTGACTGGAGTTAACAAATTGTCAGAAATTGCTTATTCAGATTTTGTTTGGGAATTTCCTGAAGTATTTAACCCCACATTAGGATCGTATAAGGAACCACCTATTTCATTTTCTTTAGAACCAAAAATACCTCCATTGAGACTTAAACCTCGTAGAGTTCCATTACCCTTATTACCTACCTTTATTACCTAACCTAGACCAACAAATTGAAAAACTAATTGCCCAAGGCATTTTAGTTCCTGTTGATGATGCCCCTTGGGAAACTCCCATAGTCACACCTTTAAAACCAGATGGATCATTGAGAGTCTGTGCAGACTACAAATTGACCTTAAATAAGGCCTTACAACACCATTCCTATCCAATTCCTGTAGTACAGCAGTTGCTTCATTCTCTTGGGGAAGGGAGAGTATTTGCCAAGCTAGATTTGGCACAGGCATATCAGCAACTGTCAGTGGATGAAAAAACTGCACTAGTGCAAACGATAGTGACACACAGGGGTGCCTTTAAGTGCACAAGATTACAATTTGGAGTTAGTGTAGCCCAGGGAATATTCCAGAGCCTGATGGAGAGGTTACTCTCTGGCCTTAAAGGAACCATACCATATTTTGATGACATATTAATTTCAGGAGAAAACCAAAATCAATTGAATCAAAGGATACGAGAGGTATTAAAAAGACTCCAACAGAAAGGCCTTAAAATCAAAGCAGACAAATGTGTATGGGGAACTGAAAGTGTAGAATTCCTTGGTTATCGAATTGACAGTGAGGGGATACACCCCACCCAGGAAAAGATAAAAGCAATAAAAGAAGCCCCTGAGCCTCAGAATAAAACAGAGCTCCAAGCATTTTTAGGGCTCCTAAACTTTTACAGCACATTAAACATTTAAGGAGGTGCCTGGAACTGGCGACCCTCTGGCAACAACAACCAAATGTAGACATTAACCAGGACTGTACCCATTCACTCCCCACAGGGATCTCAAACTGACAGACAAATCAACAAAACTACAATGAATCGGACAATATAGACATAGACTTATACTTACCGAGCCCCCAGCGATTTTCCAGCGTTGCTGGAGCGGCTCCCGAGGAGGCCGGTGAAATGTCTGTGGACTCAACACATGGATCTGTCCCACTGGTAAGGCCAGGGACAGTCCGTGAAGCCACTGATGAGCCGACCTCCTCTTCCTTCGATCTCCATGACTCGACTGATCTGCACAGGTCCAAGAGAGAGGCGCACAGACCCAGTCAATTGGATGATTTTGTCACATGACTCACTGATTAACCTTTCACTGAACTAAGAAGGTAGGGGTGTTGAATATGCATTAACTAAATGTAAATAGTTGGATTATTGATGTTAAAACTAATTGGTTGTTTTTTCGGGCGGGAGTTTTGAGTTACCGTCAGTTACTCTGGGCGGGAAAAAGAAGGGTATAAAAACTGTAACCCAGCGCCATTTGCCATTTGCGCCTATGGTTATTGTAGCGGCTAGAGAGACAATGTTATTCCTGCCTTCCAGAGAATAAAAAGTATCAGATTCCAAGCGCCTAAGCCTTGTTTATTTTATCTTCCCCATGGCCATTGTTTGATAGACAGGACCTAGAGAAGGCCAACTCTGTGGGTTCTTATCGGTCACAGGGAAGTCTGAAGTAGCAGGCAGTCCTGAGCCATACAGGGCTTTAAAGGTAATAACTGTTGGTTTGTCTCGGTATAGCTAGGCTATGAAACCTTCGACATCACCGAGCAGATAATTTTAACAGAGCGTGGATGTGTGATAAAGCCAAGACACAGACTTAGTTAAATAAGTATTATTTACATATAAACAAAATATAGAAACAATCCAGAATAAGCATGAAGCTAATACAAAATAATAAGCACTGAGCAATTTCAAGATTAGAAGCACAAAGCAAAATACAATATAGATAATAAGCACGAAGCTTATACAAGAAGATACGCACGAAGCGTAAACACAACTCCCCCTCTCTCAGGCAAAGTGAAAAGGAAATGACTGAGCAGAATAATAAGCTTTTATAGCTTCAATGAGGAAGTGACGAAACAGCCTTGAATATTAACTCTTCAAGTACAAGTTCACTCTTTAAGTGCACATTAACTCTTTGAGTACAAGTTTGGTACAAGTGTACAATATGCAGTTTACAATGGCAATCCCTAACAACCATGTACCCTGTACTAACGATAACCAACACCTCAAATTGCATCCGGAGCCCCATTGGTAGCCAATGAAGCTTGCAGAGAGTTGGAGTAATATGTGTATACCTTGGTATACCCATAATGGCTCGCGTGGATACATTTTGAACCAACTTTTCAAGGGTAGCCCCATGTAGAGCACGTTGCAATAGTTAAGGCATGAGGTGATGAAGGCATGAGTGACTATGCGAAGCGCCTCCTGATATAGGTAGGGTTGCAAGAGGTGCACAAGATGGACTTGTACAAAGGTCTCCCTAGACACAGCTGAGAGATGTTGATCTAGTCTCAACTATGGATCTAGGAGGATGCCCAAATTGCAAACCCTATCCGAGGGGGTTATTTCTTCCCCACCCCAACACCAGAGAGGAACAGATGGTATGGTCCTTAGAAGGCAGACCGCACAGTCACTTGGTCTTGTCAGGGTTGAGCCTGAGCCTGTTAACTCCCATCCAGACCTTCACGAATTCCAGCACATCACCAGCACATCACACCTCGATCCACAGCTGACATTGGAACATCATCTTTCGGCTGTGGTGAGGAGGGCGTTTGCCCAGGTTCGCCTGGTGCACCAGTTGCAGCCCTATTTGGACAGGGAGTCATTGCTCACAGTCACTCATGCCCTTATCACCTCGAGGTTCGATTACTGCAACACTCTCTACATGGGGCTACCTTTGAAAAGTGTTTGGAAACTCGAGATTGTGCAGAACGTGGCCGCGAGGGCCATCGTGGGGCTTCCCAGATTCGCCCACGTATCTACAACACTCCGTGGCCTGCATTGGCTGCCGATCAGTTTCCGGTCACAATTCAAAGTGTTGGTCATGACCTTTAAAGCCCTACATGGCATTGGACCAGAGTACCTCCGGAACCGCCTGCTACCGCACAAATCCCAGCAGCCAATAAGGTCCCACAGAGTTGGCCTTCTCCGGGTCCCGTCAACTAAACAATGTCGTCTGGCGGGCCCCAGGGGAAGAGCCTTCTCTGTGGCGGCCCCTGCCCTCTGGAATCAACTCCCCTCGGAGATTAGAACTGCTCCCACCCTCCTTGTCTTCCGTAAACTACTTAAGACACATCCATACCGCCAGGCATGGGGGATTTGAGACACCTTTCCCCCAGGCTTTTATAATTTATGTCTGGTATGTATGTGCTGCTTGGTTTTTAATTATGATAGGGATTTTAGGTTTTTTTTTTAATATTAGATTTGTGCCAGTATAATATTGTTTTTATCGTTGTTGTGAGCCGCCCCGAGTCTTCGGAGAGGGGCGGCATACAAATCTAATAAATTATTATTATTATTATTATTATTATTATTATTATTATTATTATTATTATTATTATCTACCGCTTCACTCAACTGACACTGTATTGCTGCAGTGAAATCTATTTACCTTCCCTAATGTTCAAAAGCAAGCACGCACGCCACTGTCACACACACTTTTTTACCTACAGAATGCTTTGTGGGTGTGTAGAGGGTTAAAAACAAGAAATTGGTGATGTCCAGTTGGATGGGCTGAGCCTCACACTGCTGCCACCACCGGTTCTTCAAACCACCAGCTTCTGTCACTACCGGTACAGCTGGACTGGCCTAAACTAGTAGCATTTCACTCCTGATGTGTTGTATATTGTTCATCTACCCTTCCTCATTACCAACTATGTTTAATCTCGCTGAGAAAGTGAAGAAAATTCAAAACTGCCTTTAGTGAACCGAGTAACTTTGGACTAGTCATTCATTCTCAACCCAATGAATATTACAATCTTGTAGTTATGGGGGGAGGGGGGGAATGCCAAAGAAGGATTAGATTTATTGGATTTATATGCTTCCCCTCTCCGCAAACTCGGGGCGGCTCACAACAATAATAAAAAACAGTACATAATAACAAATCCAATGCCCACCAATCTAATTACAATTTAAAATTAGTAATTTCATAAAACAATCCCAATATATATAAAAAAACAGGCACACAGTCAATCAATCAAACGGAACATTATGTGCACCACTTAATATTGTTGCTGGAGGGCAGCATGTAGACCTAAAAATAAAATAATAAATGCATTATGAAAATAGTTATGTAGCCTTCATAAATTCATAAAAGCAGCAATAAAACACTCAAGATAATTTAAAAGTCCAAGTTATATGAAACTTGTTATTTTAATTCCGAGCACATAGATTGAAAGCAATTGTAACTCTGAAGGATATACATTTTGCGGGGGAAAGTCCTTTCCTCATTAATTTCTGCAAATGCTAATATTAGGGCTACTGCATTTGATTCCCAAAAGGATACCAGAAAGTCAACATTTTATGAACACACTGTTTCAACTCCTACCCTCAAAATGTCGCTACAGAGCACTGCACACCAAGACAACTAGAATAAGAACAGTTTTTTCCCAAATGCCATCACTCGACTAAACAAATAATTCCCTCAACACTGTCAGACTTTTTACTAAATCTGCACTTCAATTTCTATTATTTTTTCTCATCATTCCTATCATCCTTTTCCTCCCACTTAGGACTGTATGATTTTAACTTGTTGCTTGTATCCTAAGGTTTTTATTAATATTGATTGTTTCTCATTGCTTATTTGACCCCTATGACAACCATTAAGTGTTGTACCACATGATTCTTGACAAATGTATATTTTTCTTTTATGTACACTGAGAGCATATGCACCAAGACAAATTCCTTATGTGTCCAATCACACTTGGCCAATAAAATGTTGTTGTTGTTGTTGTTGTTGTTGTTGTTGTTGTTGTTGTTGTTGTTGTTGTTGTTCTTCTTCTTCTTCTTCTTCTTCTTCTTCTTCTTCTTCTTCTTCTCCTCCTCCTCCTCCTCCTCCTGCTTCTGCTTCTCCTTGTTCTTTTTCTTTTTCTTCTTCTTCTTCAGATTTTTCAATGGAGGTATGGCAGCCCTAGTGGGCACACATGATATGTGATCTCTAGCTCCTAGAATTTCCTATTGGTGAAAATTCTGGGAGTTGATGTCCCCATACAGAGATGGGCTTCTCTTACCTTGCTACTGGTGCACTCCACACACATCACCATGTTTCCCCATGCATGCACGCATGCTTGCTACATGCGCATATGCACGCATGTCCTTTTGCATGATTTTGCTTCTTGTGCATGTGCAGAAACAAAACCCCACGAGGGGACATTTGTGTGCATGACATTTCGATGATTTTTTGCTTCCGTGCATGCACAGAAACAAAAATTTGCCAAAATCATGTGCACATGAGCATCTGAGTCGCCTGAATCGCCTCGAGAAGGATAGCATAGAAATCTAATTAATAATAATGATGATGATGATGATGATGATGATAATAATAATAATAGTAATAATGATAATAATAATCCCCTTCTGCACATGCGCAGTAAGCAAAAATAAAGCAAAAAAAATGAAAAAAAGGATGGTGCACACAACGGTCTGGCAAAGATGGTACCAGAGTCGTCGTGTGCAAATTAGGCAATCAGCAGGCCACTACAGGAATGGTAGAATAGACCGTACTGGTAGGAACCTATCCTGTCTCCACATCTGGAAACTACCCAGGTTGGAAAAGGCTGTCCTGGGCAGTTTCCTTGAAGAGCTTTGCTGTAAAACGTGATAAGTTTTCACTTATTTAACTTAACATGATCACACAATAGATTCAAACTCAATGTAAACTGCTCAAAATTCAACTGCAGATAATACGACTTCAGCAACAGAGGCATGAAGTTCCATAATGCAGATAGTTCTCATTTAGTGACAATTGTGACTCAACTCATTCGTTAAATGAAGCAGTCGCTAAGTGAAAAGTCACACAACTGCAACTGTTCTTATGATCTTACTTCAACTTCCCCCTTTGCTTTACAGATTTGAGAAGGTCGCAAATGATGGCATCTGTCACAAGGCAACTTTTCATCATCATTGCAACTGCAAATAGTCCACTGTCCAAGGGAATTACTAAATGATGACTTCTGTAGACCAACATGATATGGATGAAATGAGCCGTTTGCTTTCTAGTCTTTACAACAGTGGAAAGTTCTGGGTGTAGACTGCCATTATAAAAGTGTAAATATGATGTAATCAGGGCATCGGTTATTGTAGATAGGTTGGACCATTTGAATAAAACCTATATTGGAGAGAGTTATGTAAACATACACTTTGTCTCCACCTTCGTTGAAAATTTGAAGGCAGAAAAGGATCAAAGAGCACTCCCATTGCAGCAATGGAGAGGGAAATACACCTTGGGATGAAAAAGCACATGACAACATGTTATAACATTTCATCAATGAGCAAAAAATACATGGAGACTTCTCGAAAATGGAGTTGATAAACAAGAAATCAGATGTCCAAAGATATAGAGAAAGAAAGAAAGAGAAACTAAAATCGGTGCTTTTGGGGACTGTGCCAAGGTCCACGGTAAGATTATTGAATTTCTTAGTACCGTACTTGAGGTGCTAGTGTTCTGAGAATACAGCAAAGTTCTGGATCTGAACCTTCAATTAATTGTATTATGGATGGATTATACCTTTTATCTTCTCTTCTGTATGCTGGAAGATGCCTTAGCCATCGGTGCCAAAAAAAGCATTATTAAAAATATGAAGGTGTCTTTATCACAGGGCATGCAGTATAGTAAGTAATAAGCTATTATTTATTATTTTATTTTTTAAAATTTATGTATGCCCATCTCACTCTTAAACGTAAACTCATTACTTATACATTTTGTGTCATTGGTAGAAAAAAGGAAAGGAAAGTTTAGAGCCTTGAACCAAGACAGTGATGTGACACAATGCTCTTAGGAATAACTGGGTAATAAGGTATTTTTTTAAAAAAAAGGTTAAGTGTTTTCCCAAGTTTCTCCTTCAATTAAACTGAATATTATTATAATATGCAGGTTGATATGTACAGAAAATAAATAATTGGATGAAGACTTTGTATTTTATGAAAATGTTGCAGTACTTTTTTCTAAATTGTTTTAATTCAGTTCAGGCTGCTTTCAGTATAATCTTCCTTGTGCAGAGTAATCATTCTGGTTTTAAGTAGCTTGTTTTTCTCTCAGCTGGAAGAATCTCTTAGGGAGAAAGAACAGAAACATAAATCTTTGAATTCATGGTTACAGATAGAGTGGTGAGGGAATGCCAAGCAATTCATGTCTAAATCATTATTCTGTTAGGATAATTCCATTCTACCCTAATGTGCCTTAACTGTTCTTATGAATCTTGCCATTGTAAATGACTTATAGTATTTTTCAGAGTATAAGACTCACTGGAAGATGCACCTAGGTTTTGAGTAGGAAAATAGGTGGAAAAAAATCTGCCTACCAGGTAGTCATCTGGCTTCAGTACATTATTTCCCCCCCCCCCCCCGGTTAGGGCTTTAAAAAACTTATTTGGAGAGAGTAACACTGAAAGAACCTGCAAACCGGTTAGAACTGGGAAGATTGTTAGCAACTCATTAGAGCTGGAAAAAAACTTATTTGGAGCAAGTAGAGCAATGAAAAAAAAAGCCTGCAAAGACTTAGGGCTGGAAAACATTTTTCAGAGAGAGTAACAATGAAAAAGCCTGCAAAGTAAGAGATGGGAAGATCATTAGCATCTTGTTAGGGCTGGAAAGCACAAAAAAAATTCTTATCATCCCCCAAAAAAGTACAATATATCATATACTCCAAAAAAGTATGTCCCCATTAAAAAAACAAAGAATTCCTGATATTACGCTTTTGTGGCTTATCAAAAAGCATAAGTGAGAAAGATTCTATAATTATAGTGCTGAAAATTTAAAATGTGGTCCACAAATGTGGATGTCTATGGAGATTCTCAGTCATCTAGATCCTAGTTGTCCCAAAGGTGATTTTTCAAGAAGCAACTGGTTTTCCTTTGAACATGTTTCGTTTCTCATCCAAGAAGTTTCTTCCGTGCCCATTTGCACTATTCAGGTGACTATTTGGACAGGGAGACTCTATTCACAGTCACTCATGCCCTTATAACCTCAAGGTTCAACTACTGCAATGCTCTCTACATGGGGCTGCGTTTGAAGAGTGTTCTGAAACTGCAAATTGTGCAAAATGCAGCCACACAAGCAGTCATGGCCTTCCAAGGCTTGCCCATATTTCTCCAGCAGTCGTTGGATTGCATTGGTTGCTGATTGGTTTCTGGACACAATTCAAAGTGTTGGTTATGACCTATAAAGCCCTACAGGGCATCGGGCTACATTACTTGAGGGACCGCCTTCTGTGGCATGAGTCCCAGCAACCAGTTAGGTCCCACAGAGTTGGCCTTCTCCAGGTCCTGTCAACTAGACAATGTCACTTGGTGGGACTTGCCCTCTGGAATCAGCTACCCCCAAGAGATTCATATTGTCTCACCCTCCTCGCCTTCCGTAAGAGTCTGAAGACTCATTTATGCCAGCAAGCTTGGGAGTATTAGACTCTAGCTCCCTGGCCCACGAGTGTAGGTATGTCTGTTGTTTGATTGGGAATGAGTGATTTTTAAATGTTTTTAGGGTTTTTAGAGCAATTCGTTAAATTAATTGGATTTTTAAATATTTATATTATATTTTGATATGTTGTAAGCTGCTCCGAGTCCTCAGAGAGGGGCGGCATAGAAATCAAATCAAATCAAATCAAATCAAATCAAATCAAATCAAAACACAATCCAATCCAATCATACTAGCATTAGAAAGACCTTGAGTTTAGGCAGCAGTTTCCAGACATTTGTAATTTTTGGAAAAATGATTTTAAAGAAATGAGCTTAAGGATGACATAGATATTGATTGATCTCTCAGGTGCAGATTGATTCAAACGTTTTGGTAAATTCATTGATATGGTAGATTACTATCTGATTCATACTGTTTTTCAGCTCCAGGACTTTGCAACAGTGGGCCATTCTGATCTGGCTTTTGTTTTTAAAAGTGGGAGTCATAATAATTGAAGCGGGGAGGGGTATTGTTTTTTTATTTATGACATTTTTATGTGAAAGATTCTGGATGATGCCCGATCAAAAAATTTGAGCTAAGATATAATTGAAAATGAACAAGTATTTCTTACGTATACAATAATAATGCCATTCTCCTTTGAAAAGTAATAGTTGCATGCCCAGCGAAATGTTCTGATGTTTTGATGGAATGAGTCATTTGAAATCATGACTAAGTTGCCAGCTTGAGTCTGAAAAGAAACTGAAAATTAGCTTGCAATCTTCCTTAATTAAATAAATATAAGGGAGTTTCATGACCACATACATCTCCTGAATCATAGATTCAGGGAAGATTTTATAAGCAGGACCTTTATTAAAGGTCAAACCAAGATTTATTTGAAATTAATAGCAGTTAGCTATGCTGCTATGTTTAGGACATCCTTTCCTAACCAGCTTAGGTATATTTATTTATTTATTTATTTATTTTTATTTATTCTTTGTCCAATATACAATACATATGAAGGAGAATAGGCATTAAGTAATATATATAATGATAGAAAGTAAGAAAGAAGAGAGGTTGGAGGAAAGGAGAGAAAATGTATGATATATGAGATAAGGAAAGAAGATTGGACAGGAGACGATAGGCACATCAGTGCACTTATGTACGCCCCTTACTGGCCTCTTAGGAACTTGGAGAGGTCAATCGTGGAGAGTCTTAGGGAGAAATGTTTGGGGCTTGGGGCTGACACCACTGAGTCTGGCAATGAGTTCCACGCTTCGACAACTCGATTGTTAAAGTCATATTTTTTACAGTCAAGTTCGGAGCGGTTGATGTTAAGTTTGAATCTGTTGCGTGCTCTTGTGTTGTTGCTGTTGAAGCTGAAGTAGTCATTGACCAGAAGGACGTTGCAGCATATGATCTTGTGGGCAATACTTAATATTATATTGAATCATTGGTTATGTTGTCTGGGATATGATCCTGACCAAAACTAGACCTTCAATTGTATTTCAGTGATTAATATCTTCAAAAGGATAGCTTTTATTGAGACATTAGATGAAAAGAGGGGGGGGGTATTAACACTTTTTCTCATGCATACTGGTCCTTTGTTCTGTCCGGCTCTCTGGTAGAATCCTCCCCAAAATTCACAGGTACAAATTTCAGACACACACACACGTTTGAAAATTCAAAACAATGTTCTTTATAATGAAAATTCACTTAACCTAAGCCCTCTTTTGGTATAGCAAAGAGCACTCGGCTCCAAACAAACTGGTAATTTATACAAGTCCCTTATCAGTTCTGTGATACTTAGCTTGCAGCTGTGAGGCAATTCACAGTCCTTCTTCTTTCACAAAGTGACGCACACTTTGCTCTGGTTTAGTTTCAAAGCGGGGAAAAATCAGCACACAAAAAGTCAAAGTCAGTAAAGCAGTCAGGAAACACAACGATCAGATAATCCTCCACAATGGCCAAACCCACAGGCTGCTATTCATAGCAGCCTCACTAATTACCACAGCCCCACCCAACCACAGGTGGCCTCATTTTCTTTGATAATAATCTCTCAGTTGTTGTTGCCTATGCATCGCTCTCCGCATGCATGGCTGTATCATTAACTCATGTTCTGAATCCAAGGAGGAGCTAGATAATTGATCTCCTTCTGAGCTGTCTGCCACACTCTCCTCCTCCCTGTCACTCATGTCTTCTTGGTCAGAGGAGCCTTCATCAGCAGATTCCACCGGGGGCAAAACAGGCCTGCAGCATGTGGATGTCTCCCCCACATCCACAGTCCTTGGGGCAGGAGCAGGGCCAGAGCTAACCACAACATCCTTCTGAAAAAATTCATGCTGCAGACCTCTATCCACTAAATCCACATTGAGCCCAACCAATGTTGGGCAGCAGCTGGTGCTTTCAGGTGCTCCGTCCCGATATGAATTTCCAGGATGCACGTGCCGATGCGCGTCTCCAATCCACCCCTGCACAAGATTTGGCCCTTGCACATGCGCAGCAAGTGAAATCTTGCATGAGAATGGACGCATGAGTGAGATTTTGGCAATTTTCGCCGATATTTTTGCTTCCATGCACAGAAGCAAAATATTGGCGAAAATCACCTAAATCTCACTCACGTGAGCACCTTCACATGAGATTTCACTTGCTGCCTATGCACAGAAACCAAATCTCGTGCCGATATGCTTCTCATGCATGCTTGTGCCCACGACAACCTCGGAGGCCGCATTGGTAGGAGGAACGGCCCTTCGCTGAGCCCAACTGCTTTACTTTCATGTACGAACATCACAGTTATTTAAAAACAAAGCAAAACCATTAAGAGATGCAATAGGCAGTTTCTTCTCTGGCCCCCTTTTGCTACTGGACTGATTTAACTCATGGTTTCAGGTCATAGTTCTTGTAAACATTATTTTTAGTAACAGGTTCCTGAAATGATCTGTAGAAATTTCTCTAAGTCAGAGTTCTGCTTCTAACTTTCTTGTTAGGTTTGCAGTGATCACTTATTTATCTACAATGGCAAGCAGAGGTTTTCGCGTGTAAGTGGGAAACCCAGTTCCAGTTCCAGTTGTGGCCTGACTCATCATGAAACCCAAAGATCATTCCACTGAGATAACCACCGCTAAATTTTTGCACAGCTAAGAGAAATCTATTAATAAACAATATGTCATACAGTTCAATCCTCTCCTTCCTCCAGATAGAGTCACGTGGGAGTAAATCTACATATTCCTTTTGTTAGATTTGTACGGAAATGAAAAGGCGAGATGCAGAACAGTTCATCACCTTTATTGTAGTGAGAACTGCCAGACAAAATAAAGTAGTCCAAGTGGCAGGGAAACTGCGTTTAAGGGCTTCCCTGCAACCCAGCCAGCTAGTGGCAGTCACTTAAATCTGATGCCACTATACTGGGCAATCAGTGGAGACTGTGTAAATTTACTCTGTATGTTTACACAACACTCCTTGCCTCTCAGTTCCTGGAACATCCAGTCTGGAGTGAATGTAAGTAATGTAGTTCCATAAGTACGCAGGATGCCAAATAGTCCTACTGGGCTTGTACAATTCAATTCTTAGAGAGTTGTTGACTGAAGAGGACATGTTGCTCCTCCTCTGAATTAGCCTCCAGTGTGGCAACTGAAGCTTGTTTATTGTTGACCCGAGCTCCAGTTTGCCTCCATGGTATTCCAGCAGTGGTCAATAGGTGCTCGTCCCCCCTCTCTTGGCTTGAGTTAGGACCTCTTGATCATCTCTCAGCTACGGCCTGGTTACTTTCACCGCCATCTGGTTGCTGGGTATTGGTGTCTCTACGAGGCAGAGACCTGAAATTCTCTGGGTTGTTTTTTGTTGCTTCAGCCACCTCTGGTTGGTGCAGTCAAGATTCTCCAACTCGGCTCTGGAGTTGGTCAACATGTCTTCTAATTCTCGACCATCATCCAGCTTTACTCAGTAGGATTTTGGCCTGGTCATTTTGAAGATGGTGCCCGGTATCTTCTTGGGATGCACAAACATCAGGTTTCTTGGCATGGGAGGCATGTCGCCACCCATTCCATAAGGTCCGGGTCAAATTTTGGTAGCTTCTTACTAGCACCTTCATATGGACTATCCCTGGGTGACCTATATGGAATGTCTTTAATATTCTTTTCCTTAAATTTAAGGGGATAACAAATCAATTTCCTCACAATAAGCATCCCTTAAACACTGAGAGTTCAGTCTGTTTAGTTTTGAACATTTTAATCTCTTCTTCTTCCTCCTCCTCATGTGGCCATCCCCTCAATACCTACAGGGGTGGACAAAAAAATTGAAACATCTTGAAAAAATAATCAAAATATATTTTAATATGGTGTTGTTCCACCTTTTGCGGTAAATACAGCCTCAATTCTTCAAGGTATTGAGATTTCACATTAAAAAAACATTCATCTCATTACCAATAACCTCTCTCAGGAAGCAAAAATAAACCCATCCTGTCCATGTCCTATGCTGGCAGTTGTGCCCCAGTTGTGTTCTAGTCAATTTCATTAGCAAATCTCCAGTTGATATGTTAAAGGATGTTAATGGACAGGTACTAATAATAGGATTCAAAAGAGATCAAAGGAAGATGGAAGGAATATACTGAAATACTGTTCAATAAAGATGACAATATACAAATTATCTCAGAAGATATTTCCTTCTTACAAGAGTCTCCAGTTCTAGAAAAGTTGAATGAAGTACTTTGGTCATTAACGACATAGAAGGCAACAGGAATTGATGGAATACCCCTGAAAAATCACAAATAGTGAAGAATCGGTAAACTTTCTGACCAGTGTTTCTAGCAACATATTTGCCTACAGATTTATTTATTTATTTATTTATTTATTTATTTATTTATTTGTTTGTTTGTTTGTTTGTTTGTTTGTTTGTTTGTTTGTTTGATTTTTATGCCGCCCTTCTCCTTAGACTCAGGGCGGCTTACAACATGTTAGCAATAGCACTTTTTAACAGAGCCAGCCTATTGCCCCCACAATCCGGTCCTCATTGGGAGAGACCAGTCTACATTCTAATACCAAAAAGGGATAACATGCAAACTATTGTACAATAACATTAATTTCGCAACTAGCTAGAATGAGTTGCAAATAGTAAAGAACAAGCTGGAAATTTTCTTAATATTTTTGGCTGGGATAATTATGAAACCTAAGAGGCAACAGCAAAAAGGAGTAAATGATGACAACTGCACGATGACTTAATAACAGTTGTGTCATTGTTGTGACATTGATGCTTTGCTATAGGCAATAGTCTACTTTTCCTAATATCCCAATTCTATAACATTTTTGCAGGATGAAGAATTATTGTTGTGAGCCGCCCCAAGTCTTCGGAGAAGGGCGGCATACAAATCTAATAAATTATTATTATTATTATTATTATTATTATTATTATTATTATTATTATTATGTTCGGAAACTTCAGATCGTGCAGAACGCAGCCGCGAGAGCCATCGTGGGGCTTCCCAGATTCGCCCACGTATCTACAACACTCTGTGGCCTGCATTGGCTGCCGATCAGTTTCCGGTCACAATTCAAAGTGTTGGTCATGACCTTTAAAGCCCTACATGGCATTGGACCAGAATACCTCCGGAACCACCTGCTACCGCACGAATCCCAGCAGCCAATAAGGTCCCACAGAGTTGGCCTTCTCCGGGTCCCGTCGACTAAATGTCGTCTGGCGGGCCCCAGGGGAAGAGCCTTCTCTGTGGCAGCCCTGGCCCTCTGGAATCAACTCCCCCCGGAGATTAGAACTGCTCCCACCCTCCTTGTCTTCCGTAAACTACTTAAAACCCACTTATACCGCCAGGCATGGGGGATTTGAGACACCTTTCCCCAAGGCTTATTATAATTTATGTTTGGTATGTATGTGCTGTTTGGTTTTTAATTATGATAGGGTTTTTAGTTTTTTTTCTTAATATTAGATTTGTGCCTATATATATTGTTTTATCATTTGTTGTGAGCCGCCCCGAGTCTTCAGAGAGGGGCGGCATACAAATCTAATAAATTATTATTATTATTATTATTATTATTATTATTATTATTATTATTATTATTATCAGTACAACACAGCAAACGAGATCACTATACTGGATTTCGTATTTCATCACCAGTCGGGCGCTTCACAAGCACCTAGGACTGCGTGATGTAGCGGCGAATTATGTTTGCCGATCCCAGTAAAGCGGCCTTTTGCAATTGACAGATGGAGATTTTGTCAATTCCGATGGCTTTCAAATGTCCGCTGAGACCCTTTGGCACTGCGCCCAGTGTGCCCAGTACCACTGGGACTATTATTATTATTATTATTATTGTTGTTGTTGTTGTTGTTGTTGACCAAACCTATTGAGGTGAAACAATTCCATTCAGTTGAAATACTGCATTGGTTATTTGTAGTATAAATAAGCATGTAAAAGAATATACAGTAGATAGTCCTCACCATTGAGCCCAGAATTTCTGTTGCTAAGTGACCCATTTGTTAAATGAATTTTGCTCCCTTTTATGACCTTTTTTTGCTGCAGTTGTTAAGTGAATCACTGCAGTTGTCAAGTTGGTATCAAGGTTGTTAAGTGAATCTAGCTTCCCCGTTGACTTTGCTTGTCAGGAGGTCGCCAAAGGGGATCACATGATTCCAGGACACTGTAACTGAGCTAAACATAAGTCAATTGCCCAGCATCCGAATATTGATCCATGTGAGCATTGGGAGACGGCAACAGTCGTAAGTGTGAAAAATGGTCATAACTCACTTTTTTCAGTAACATTGTAATTTTTAAAAGTCACTGAATGAACTGTCAGTAAATGAACTTATGTCTCCTTTGTGTAAAAAGCACCATAGTTTTTTAACTGGAATTTTAAATATTGTTTTTTAATATATTATTAATTGGATTGTTATTACTGTTTCTTGTTTTTCTGTACAAGCTGGCCAAGCACGTATATAAAGGAGAGAAGCTACTTAAAACTATTTTTTCTGATAGTTAGAACAATTAATCACTGGAACAATTAGCCTCCAGAAGTTGTAAATTCTCCAACACTGAAAGTTTTAAAGAAGAGATTTGACAACCATTTTTCTGAAAGGGTATAGGGCAGTGATGCCGAACCTTTTTTCCCTTGGGTGCCGAAAGCGCGTGTGCACACACTATCACACCTGCGCAAGTGCCCACACTCAAAATTCAATGTCTGGGGAGAGCGAAAATTGCCTTCCCTGCCCCCTGGAGGCTTTCTGGAGGCCAGAAACATATCGTTCCCCAACGACTGGTGGGTCCAATAGGCCTGTTTTTCACCTTCCCCAGGATCCAGAAGCATCTCCCCCACCCCCCTGGAGGCCTCCAGAAGCTGAAAATGCCCTCCCAGAGCTTTCATACGAGGCGAAAATCCATTGTACACATGCGTGCTGGAGCTGAGCTAGGGCAACAGTTTGCATGTTGGCAGATGTGGCTCTGCAGGCCCCCTGTGGCATCCGTGCCATAGATTTGCCATCACTGGTAAATGGTTTCCTGCCTAAGCAGGGGGTTAGACTAGAAGACCTCCAAGATCCCTTCCTTTTTTTTTTAATATAATTTTTAATGATTTTTTAATAATTTTACAGAAAACAAAAACACAAAACATAAAACTGTACCATCACCAAACAGAAAAATAAAAATTCCCTTCTCCAGGGAAGATTCAATTTTGTGTCCTTCATTTGCTTCATCTCTGGGTTACATTGTTCATTCTTTATAAAGTGGTTGAATTTTATTTCTTACATTTGCATCGCTTGCTGATATTGTTAATATATAATTTTTGACCTTCTCCCACCGCCTCATTGTTGCTGCTAATTTCTCTTCATTATAATTATGTAATCTGATTTCCATAATTTCATAGTGAATGTGGTCCACCATGTACCTGCACCAATTTTTTATCGTCCATTTATTATCATCTTTCCACCCAAGCACTATAGTTGCCTGGGCGCTTTCTATTGCTGCAGCTTTGATTTCTTCATATTCTTTTAGCTCACTATTTTTTATCAATAATGCTGCTTCCTTGGTTATTTTCCAATTACCATTCGTAATTTTATTCACTTCCATTTGTATTTGTTTCCAACATTTTTGAACTTTATTACATTCCCAAAACATATGCATAAATACTCCTTTTTCCTTACATCAATGCCAGCAATTTCCTTTCCTCGTTATTTGAAAGCATGCTAATTGTACTGGTGTATAATACCATTTATGTAGTATTTTTCTTCTCATCTCTCTTATTCTTGTGTTTTTAATTCTTTTAATATTTTCAATTATGCCTTCCATATCCCATTCATCAATTTCTAATTCATCCTGCCAATATCTCGTCAATCCTTTTACTACTTGTTCCTCTGCTTGTAATAATCTCCAAGATCCCTTCCAAGCATAGAATGTGGTGTTTTGTTAATTTTAGCCAGAAATATAAAGGATCTGTGGCAGATACCTTAGCATGGCATAGAAATTTTGCTTTAGGGAAACTTGATCTAGGAATCACAGCACTTTTTAGTAGAATACTTTGTTAGAAAGGAGGAGGGTGTCCCTCGGAGCAAACCGAGAACAAAACTGAAATACGTAGGTGGTTTCAGAAAATTTCATATTCAGAGGGGGTGGTATCTGAAGGATAAGGGAGACCTCATTCACGTGACCAAGACTGTGTTTCCTTTTTCCTCAGAGAAAAAAAAGAGGAACTTAAAAAATTATTTGCTCTTCCAATACGTTACTTTTCCGTCCCGAAACTCTAGTAAGAATAACTTGGGGGGAGAGGGTTTTGCCCCTGAAACCAGTAATCAGAATTCCACACTACACTGTAATCTTGGACATTTCCCACAAAAAATGAAAGCCGGAGTTCTTCAAAAAATTCTAATTCAAAAGGCCCCCAGAATGGGCTGCAGGATTAGACTTCTCAAACAGGCAAACAGAGATCACCCCACGAAGTGGAAATCCTCAGAATGCGTCCAAGCGGTAAGATAAGGGGGGGGGGAGCTTTTACCTGTTGTTCTTATATTATTTATTTATTTATTTATTTATTTATTTATTTATTTATTTATTTTTTATTTATTTATTTGGTTGGTTGGTTGGTTGGTTGGTTGGTTGGTTGGTTGGTTGGTTGGTTAGTTAGTTAGTTAGTTAGTTAGTCCAATACACAATACATATTGAAGAGGATAGACATGAAGTACTATATATAAAGAAAAGATATAAAAGTAGAGGAGAAGATATGTGAAAGGAAGAAAATATATATGATATATGAGATAAGGAGAGACAATTGGACAGGGGACGAAAGGCAGGCTAGTGCACTTATGTACGCCCCCTACTGACCTCTTCGGAACCTGGAGAGTTCAATCGTGGATAGTCTAAGGGAGAAATGTTGGGGGTTAGGGGTTGACACTACTGAGTCCGGTAATGAGTTCCACGCTTCGACAACTTGATTGCTAAAGTCATATTTTTTTACAGTCAAGCTTGGAGCGATAAATATTAAGTTTGAATTTGTTGCGTGCTCTTGTGTTGTTGCGGTTGAAGCTGAAATAGTCATTGACAGGCAGGACGGACGTTGCAGCATATGATTTTGTGGGCAATACTTACATCGTGTTTTAGGCGTCATAGTTCTAAGCTTTCTAGACCTAGGATTGATAGTCAAAAGATATGAAAAGATATGAAAAGATGCTTATCTGTGTTTCTTGCCATGGAAGCCTGCTTGGGTGACTCAATGACAAGAAGAAGTATCATCAGGTCACATTAGTTGAAAGGAGCACCTGAGATTGCAGATTGATTTATTTATTGATTGATTTATTTATTGATTGATTGATTGATTGATTGATTGATTTTTAATGCCACCCTTCTCCTTAGACTCAGGGGGGCTTACAACATGTTAGCAATAGCACTTCTTAAGAGAGCCAGTATATTGTCCCCATAAACCGGGTCCTCATTTTACTCACCTCGGAAGGATGGAAGGCTGAGTCAACCTTGAGCCCGTGATGAGATCTGAACTGCTGACCTACAGATCTATCAATCAGCTTTAGTTTTGTGTTACATTTTAAAGGACGTAGCTTGGCGTAACCTAAAGTATAAACACCGATATGCACTTCAAGCTTAATGAGACACTGATTTCAGTTCAGGAACATCCTCGATTAGTTGGTTGATTAATTTATTTTGTACCATCACTTGGTTTTGGGGGTTTTTTGACTCTTAAGAACCATAAAAATAGCTTTTCCCCCCCATCATGATCTGTCCCTAACCTGATCCTTCAATGGTGTACACAATGCCTGAGTTCACCCAGATTGCTGCTGGATATCTTTGGTCATCTCTTGCCTTCTACTGTTTCCAATTTTAAAGTATTTTTCAGAGAGAAGGAAAGACTTAATGAAGGAAAGACTTATCAGGAAAGACTGAATGAACTCAATCTGTATAGTCTGGAGGACAGAAGGGAAAGTGGGGGGGGACATGATCGAAACATTTAAATATGTTAAAGGGTTAAATAAGGTCCAGGAGGGAAGTGTTTTTAATACAAAAGTGAACACAAGAACAAAAGGGCACAATCTGAGCTTAGTTGGGGGAAAGATCAGAAGCAACGTGAGAAAATATTATTTTACCGAAAGAGTAGTAGATGCTTGGAACAAACTTCCAGCAGACGTGGTTGGTAAATCTACAGTAACTGAATTTAAACATGCCTGGGATAAACATATATCAATCCTAAGATAAAATACAGAAAATAGTATAAAGGCAGACTAGGTGGTCCATGAGGTCTTTTTCTGTCGTCAATCTTCTATGTTTCTGTGAGAGCTGGGTCTCCCCATGATGTATCTGATCTAGGATAAATTGAGCTTTGTCATTTGAGTCCCAAGAGAGGACTCTGGGTTGATTTGTTTAATGATCCATTGATTTGTTTTCTTGCCTTTCTACGGTATTCTCAGGAGTCTTCTCCAATACCAAAGTTGAACAGATAGAAAAACTCAGTCTTTGGACACAATGATATTAACAGGAGATGTCTGTTTAGTTGATAATGTGTACTATTCTACCTACTTCAAAAAGTGAATCAGATGTCCTTATTAAAAAACCTGCTCCGATGACATTGCTGGTCTGGAGTGGAAGTTATCAGCAGTCTATATGTGTACAATTGAGTTTTGGTGGAGGAAAAGGAGGATATACCTAATAATAGATACCTGTTCAAGAATAGTCAGTTAGTTTATATTTATTTATTTATTTATTTATTTATTTATTTATTCATTCATTCATTCATTCATTCATTCATTCATTCATTCATTCATTTATTTTAATGCCGCCCTTCTCCTTAGACTCAGGGCAGCTTACAACATGTTAGCAATAGCACTTTTTAAAACAGAGCCAGCATATTACCCCCACAACCCGGGTCCTCATTTTACCCACCTTGGAACGATGGAAGGCTGAGTCAACCTTGAGCTGGTGATAAGATTTGAGCCATTGACCTGCAGATCTAGGAGTCAGCTTTAGTTATCAAAGCGTGGAACTGATTACCGGATTCCATAGTGTCATCCCCAAACCCCCAACACTTTACCCTTAGATTATCTACGGTTGACCTCTCCAGATTCCTAAGAGGTCAGTAAGGGGCGAGTACAAGTGCACTAGAGTGCCTTCCGTCCCCTGTCCTATTGCTCTCCTATATCTCCTATACCTTTCTTCTATTCCTATCTCTCTTCTACTATTCTTTCACTGTTATGTTCTTTTCTATTATTTCTTAAATATATTTTACTATGAGTATCTCCTCTATAACCTTCATCATGTATTTTACTATGTGTATATAGATATATACCCACTAAAACCCTCATTGTGTATTGTACAAAATAAATAAATAAAATAAAATAAAATAAATAAATAGTGCATTCCACCCACTGCGCCACCTCGGCTCATATTATTCTCATTATTATTATTCTCATTATTACTGTACTGTACTGATGGTGGTGGTGGTGGTGGTGATGGTGATGACGATGATAATCCTTCAGTCAAGTCCCATTCTTGATGATGGGTCAGGTGTCTCTTATCTTCCTATCTTGCACAATTTCTTTAACCTTTTCTATGCTCTGTCTGATGTCAGCTTTATTACTGTACTATTGTTTACCTTCAGAGAAGGAAAGAAGTAAATTGGTTGCCGATCAATTTCCGGTCACAATTCAAAGTGTTGGTTATGACCTATAAAGCTCTTCATAGCATCGGACCAGAATATCTCCGGGACCACCTTCTGCCGCACAAATCCCAGCGACCGATTAGGTCCCACAGAGTTGGCCTTCTCCGGGTCCCATCGACTAAACAATGTCGTTTGGTGGGGCCCAGGGGAAGAGCCTACTCTGTGGCGGCCCCGACCCTCTGGAACCAGCTCCCCCCTGAGATTAGAACTGCCCCCACCCTCCTAGCTTTTCGTAAGCTCCTTAAAACCCACCTCTGCCATCAGGCATGGGGGAACTGAGATAACTTCCCCAGGCCTATACTGTTTATGTATGGTATGTTGCGTGTATGTTTTCTTAAATTATGGGTTTTTAGTTTTAATTATTAGATTTGTATTGTACATTGTTTTTTCTATTACTGTTGTGAGCCGCCCCGAGTCTATGGAGAGGGGCGGCATACAAATTAAATAAATAAACAAACAAATAAATAAATAAATAAACAAACAAACAAACAAACCAAGAAAGAAAGAAAGAAAGAAACAAACAAACATGCATGCATGCATGCATGCATGCATACATACATACATACATACATACATACATACATACATACATATGGATTTTCTATCATGTGCAACAGAGACTTCTACAAAATAACCAATCTGAGTAGTGTAAGCAATTGGATGATTGGGATGTAGGCTTCCCATTTCCTACTGAAAGCAATAAAGCATGAGCATCAGATTCAGAAACAACTGAGTACTTGATCAAGGACCTTCTACTTGTGTCCACTGCTATAATCCAAGATTTTCCTAAACTGCCTCGGATTACTCCCATGCTTATTCTGGGACATGCTTACTCTGGTTGTGGCTAAAAAGACCTGTAGTCAGGCATATGTTTTGATCAGCAGGTTGGGAAAGGCTAAACTAATGTTTTCATTGCGCCTATCGTTGCTACCGCTCAACGTTGGATTACACCTTTCTTAGTTCCATTGATTTTGCAGTCTGTATATTAATTCTTTGCAGAATAAATATGCAGTATTAATTCTTTGCAGAATTAATGTGCAGACACAGCACCTATTAATATCCCTGTTACGGTTTTTAAGAAATTAACTGAAACTTCAACATAACTAAAAAGGTCTCTATATGGTAGCATCTGCGTAAAATGAAATTCCCCTCAAATGGACTTCCCCTCTATGAATGATGAGATGACCACATGACAAATCAGAAAATCAGATCTGGAATAAACATATTATTCCTGAGATGTTGTAGCAGGAATTTTATGGGGAAAACTCACTTTCCAACTGAAGATGAATCAGCTAATTTTATATTGTGAATTATTTTTGGGGTAGATGGGTCCTCCTGTTTTTTATATTTTTGTCCCCCATTGCTTCAATATATAGGTACTGTATAGTAAACATGTAAATACTGAGGTTTATCTCTGCAGAAAAAGAGGGATCTTCAAAGCATATGATATGGATGTTTATCTATTTTCCCCACAATGATGATAATACGAGTGTATAGAATAGAATAGAATAGAATAGAATAGAATAGAATAGAATAGGATAGGATAGGATAGGATAGGATAGAATTCTTTACTGGTCAAGTGTGATTGGACACACAAGGCATTTGTCACTGGTGCATAAGCTCTCAGTGTACATAAAAGAAAAGATACATTTGTCAAGATTCATGAGGTACAGCATTTGATGATTGTCATGGGGTTCAAATAAGCAATCAGGAAACATTGAATATTAATATAAATCGTAAGGATACAAGGAACAATTTACAATCAATCAGTCTTAAGTGGGAAGAGATGGGTGATAGGAATGATGAAAAAAACGAATAGTAATAGTAATGCAGCCTTAGTGAATAGTTTGACCGTGGTGAGGGAATTATTTCTTTAGCAGAATTATGGTGTTCAGGAAAAAAACCTGTTCTTGTACTTAGTTGTCTTGTTGTGCAGTGTTCTATCAGCACACCATTCTGGCTTAAATACACTACCATCCGATTTTTTTGACTCTCCTACTAAATGGTTATCTCTAGCTTTCTCTCTAACAGCCCCAATCTTTTTTCCAGGTGCAGCTCTCCTTCTTCTCCAAATTCTTCTCAAGTTTGACATCCTTCTCGCTGCCCCTTCAGTTGGACTCCTGGAGAAGGGATCTGGGTTTGAGATCATCCCTGAAAACAAGCTGGATCTGCAGAAAGAATTTAACATATGCTTAAAACTATCGCGACAACTTCTTCACAAAACAAAGATTCTGACAAGTCACTATGTAAGTCTACTGCTCTATCTTCTCAAAGATTTTAAGCTGGCAGAGATGAATTAAAAGATACTACAAGGAGAAGGCAGACCCTACTTTTGAATTGGTCCCTCCATTCTCTTTTTCACGTGCAATTTATTAACCAATCACCACTGTTTCTAAGGCTACAGCAATTTACTCTGTTTGGGGCTGCCCTTAAAAACTATTTGCAAAGTATAATTGGTCCTATGTGTTTAATCCAGTCCCTGGGAATATACAACAATGATTTTGTGGACCTGCATCAGTGACAGGCTGCATTTTTGTTTACTATCACACTGTGAGCATGGCGTGTTTTGTGGGTGTGGCTTGCTGGCCATGTGACCAGGTGGGAGTGGTTTGATGATCATGTGACCGGGGTGGCTTAAAGGTCATGTGACTGGTTTAAAGACAGCCAACTTGATGTTACTCACGTCAAGGGTTTGGGTTAGGGTTAGGTTGCCTGGCCTCTCTTCACCTCAAAGAGATACAATTTCCCTATCTATTTACTATTACTGAACATTCAAAATATACTATTTAATTCTATGTATATATGCCATACATATTACACACAGGCACACAAACATATACATTATCTACTATATAAAGTATATGCACACACATGCACGCACAGCTCTTCTAAAATTATACACATTCAACCTCATTTACTGTGATAGGAAAAACATACCCAGAGCCCAGAAGGGGAAAAAATTCAAAAATTCAAAAATTTTCTACCAGTTCTGCGTACCTGACTGTACCCGTAGGAACCCATCACTGACCTGCATTGGTTACTATCGGTTTCTGAGTATAATTCAAGATATTGGTTTTAACCTATAAACCATTTTATAGTTTGATATTTGTGCATCTTGTAGGACTCCAATGAATATAAGCTCAGTGAATTGGATTAGTGGTTATGTTATTGATGCCACTTTGTAAAACTGAAGGAAAGACATCTTTTCTGTAGTAACGTCTATGCTATGGAACAAGCTTCCAGTAGAAAATATATCTGGGCCTTGTCATATGTGTTGGAAGCCTCTTAAAGAAGGAATTGTTCTGAAGAGACTTCCTCCAATTCTATCAGGCCATCTTTACTTTCTATTGATAGTTCATAGTAACATATTTGGATGCTGGTATTTTACTAATAATAATATATTCCGCACTCCCTCCTCCTCTTCCCCCCACAACGATAATCTTGTGAGGTGGGCTGAGATAGAATGACTGGCCGAAGCTCATTCAAAGATCTTCCATGGCTTAGGGGAGACCAAGGAACTGGCCATACAAACATGAAACATATGTGGACATGTGGAGAATAAGTGGAGAAACTTACAAAATTTCCATCCTCACTGAACTGAACAAATGTTTTAAATATATTACTTCATGTATTGGTTAATAAATTGGCTAAATCAATAAAATGAACAACTAATCGATAAGATCTAAACAATCAATTTTTTAAAAAATGTGGTTATTATCTTGTCTTCTAAATGAAAGTTGAATAAAATGTGAGTTTGAAATTTTACAGTCAAAAATTAGATTTGGGTGCAGGAAATAAAATCAAATTACAGTATAGTAGTCCCTCACCTATCGCTGGTGTTACGTTCCAGACCTGGCCGCGATAGGTGAAATCCGCAATGGGGAATTTATCGACTGATAGTACTTATTTAAGTATTTATATTGTAATTGTTTGGTAAGTTTTCATTGTCTTAAGTGTTTAGAAACCCTTCCCACACAGTATTTATTTTAGATACAGTATTTAAATACAGTATTTACAATTTTAGATTTATTTATTTTTTTGAAAAACCTGCCGATCGAGTTCGGCGGGCTGTTTAAATCTGCCAATCGGCTTCCTCAGAAACCCGCAATGAAGTGAAGACGCAGTAGTATAACATTTTATTGGGTGAAATGTTTTGATGCACCCAAAAGTCAGTTTAAAAGGTTCCATTGAAGACTGTTTCAAAATCAGAGTTTTCCTGTGGAAAAGTCTTTTCTGCTGGAAAATTCAACATTAGGTCTAGTAATTTATTATCATTTGGCCCCTAGAGGCCCCTGATGTAACATTTTGTGAAGAAACATTATACCCGTGCTTCCTTTTCCTGCACAAAATGTCTTCATTTTCTTATCTATGCATTCATACCCTTCTCTGTCAGAATATTTTTTTTCAAGGCAGTCATCATTTCCAGGGCTTGTCCCTAGAGAATGACTGGGGAATTCTGGGAATCAAAGTTCACATAATTTAAAAAGGCTATCACTGAGAAAGGCTGTACTAGAGCAAAACTACAAAGATGATGAGGGTTTAAAATACCAAAAGAACAGTTATGCCATGAACATAATTATTCCCAAGGAATAATTGAGGATCTCCTTATCTATCTTGTATCACTTTTCCCCTTATCAGCATTTCTTGACTTTCTAAATTTTTCATAACTGAGCTGGTATTTTTAACTCTGTTGGGAAAGAGTATTTGGGTTACGTTATTGCTATGTAAAGTAATCTACCTGAATTTTCACTAATACTTTTCTGTCTTGCCTCATTTGGAAAATAGTTTGCAAGCAAAATTTATGAAGAACTTAAAAATTGGAATTATGTATCTATGCAAGGGGGGGGGGGAACAGTAGTCCTCAACTTACAACCATTGGTTTAGTAGATTTGAAATTTCAAAATCAGCAAAAAAAAAAAAGTGACATTTTTTCTGCAATTTAATCATTGCAGAATCCCACTAGTCGCGTGGTCAACATTAGGATGCTTGGAACTGGCATATATTTAAGAAAGCTGCAGTATCTCCCAGTTATGTGATCACCTTTTGTGACCTCCTGATAAGCAAAGTCAGATTCGTTTACTAATTTAAAATTTTAAAACTGCAGTGGTTTACTTAACAACTGTGAGAAGAAAGGTGGCAAAATGGGGCAAAGCTCACTTAACAAATATCTTGCTCAGCAATAGAAATTTAGGGCTCAGTTGTAATCATAAGTCAAGGACTCCTGTATTTTCCCTTTTGAGCTCAAATCTTCACAAAGCTATCTCTCAGGTAGTCTTACCACATAAGATTTTGTTAAAATCAGTCAAAACCAATCCATAAAATATATCAGCATCTTAAAGGAATAGGTATAAAAACAAGTTTTAATTAATTTAATTTATTAGATTTGTATGCCACCCTTCTCCAGAGACTCGGAGCGGCTAAGTTGTTTCCTGCTGCTGCCTCCATCAAATCTTTTTCCAAATCTGGAACTTTTCTGTTTCGTAATGTGAAATTAGGAGCTGGGAGTTAGCAATGTGCAATGTATGATAATGCGGGAAGACTCAATAAATGAAACTAAGAAGCCAAATGTATATTGCTTACCGCGAAAAGAACAGCTCAAATTTCCTTCTTCTTTTTTGGCACTGAATTACGAAGAAATCTTGCTGTTCATAAAACTGTTTCTCTTTCTGTCCAGGAGTTACTGTAAATATCTGTAGCTGCTACTGTTACTGGTAGATTTTGACTTGACTCGATGCTAAGCAACTGTTTATGATTAGGACAGATCTGAAAAAAGCTGCTTATGACCCAGATTAAAAGTTCAAATTATACAGACTCCACGTTGCCAAAAATGCACCCAGAGTAAATAATAGGTTCATTTAATCACCCCAGCTTAACAAGCACCTTTTATGATCCTCATAACTTGCAACCATTATGGTTATAACTAGAGGACAACCTATAACAGGTACTGATTCTTGGAAAATATACTTGACTAAAAACAAAGAGCTTTAGTATCATATGTCCCAAAACTTTCTTTGGGTTAACAGTTGGAGATCTCCTGCATTTTATCCCACTTCCCTAAGAAATCCAGCAGTGAAAAGGAGATATCCTGATTCAATGTTCTTGGAGTGATAGCTCTGAGTTACTCAATAACCATGCTGTTCTCTACTCAAGTAATATATGATTCTTAATCATTTTCATTAATTTATTTTTATTTTATATCATTATTCTATCCCAAGAAGCTGCTGATACGGTTCTAAAGATAAATTATTGAGTCTGTCATCTGCTATTCTATAACTGTCTGGTTTGGTTCTGCAACCCAACAAGACAGACATAGACTTCAGAGGATAATTAGAACTGCAGAAAAAAAAAAACAATTGCTACCAACCTGTTTTCAGTTGAGGGCCTGTATACTGTATGAGTCAAAAAGAGGGCTGTGAAAATATTTATAGATACCTCACATCCTGGAGATAAACTGTTTCAACTCCTAACCTCATGTGCAATGCTACAGAGCATTGCACATGATAACAACTAGTCACAAGAACAGTTTTTCCCCAAACACCATAACTCTGATACACAAATAATTTTATCAACACTGTCAAACTATTTACTAAGTCTGCACTACTATTAATCTTCTCATCATTCCCATCACCCATCTCCTCCCACAAATTCTATTCTATTCTAATGCTCTACTATAAGGTTGATTAAAAATCTATTTACAGTCAAACTCACTCTCTTTTTCCAGCTTTTGGATCGTTTACCTGGAGTTGAGGTTCCTCTTATTTCCCACTTGGGGCACCTTCCCTCAACCAGCCTTGATTTTCACACATGGGTCTCTCTTTCGGTAAGAATATATGTGTATATATTTTCATTTTGTACAAAGCAATAAAATTCTCAAAGTTCTCCAAAAGACCAATCAAAAAAGGAGTGACATTTATTACAAGCATCTTTCACGAAATACATCAGGTTGAGCCCAGCCTAAGGTCTGTGTATTTGGGTTACAAAAAATGCTGGATGTCCAGCAATGAATTAATTTTCAATATCCCTATTACCATCTAATAGCTCTGTGGATCTTTGAAGTGTAGATAAGATAGATCTCATCTTTCAAAAGTCAAAACACACCAGTTTTTAAGGTGCTGTCAATGTGCCAAACTTGGTACAAAGCAATGCAATTGAAGTATCACTGCAAATTGGTGACCATCCACCAATACCTACAGGAAAAGGACAACATTTATGTCAGAGCCATTTAATAAGGCAATGTGATGGCTGGAAGCCAGAAATAATGGATTCAATTAGCTAGGAAAATAGGATAGTTAACAGCTGGAAAGCAGGCAGTACCTATTCACCAACTTACAGTATATAATTTAACCTGTTTTTCTATCAAGCCCACTGTCTCTACAAAGAATGCTAACAATTGCAATTTTCTTATGGTGCCAAGAATGTTAAGTAACCCTCACAGAGAAGTTTAAAAACTTAAAGGTTTTTAAGAAAGGATCGGGCAACCATTTATCTGAAATGGTATAGGGCAGTGATGGAAGGACTTTTTTGGCTTCCAGAAAGGTTCCAGGGGGGATGGGGGAGGGAGTTTTTACCCTCTCATGGCTTCAGGGAAGCATTTGGAGCTGGGGAGGGCAAAATACAAGCTACTGGGCCCACCAGAAGTTGGGAAACAGGCCATTTCTGCCCTCCAGAAGGCCTCCAGGAGCGGGGAAAGGTGTTTTCACCCTCCCCCAGGCATTGAGTTATGGTGTGGGCACTCGTGCATGAGCAATAGCGTGCGCGCACACTCTTTCGGCACTCAAGGAAAAAAAGGTTCGCCATCTCTGGTATAGGGTTTTCTGCTTGAAGAGGGGGTTGGACTAGAAGACCTTCAAGGTCCCTTCCAACTTTGTTATTCTGAATTTTGTTATTCTGACTAGTTTTGCTTGGAATGAAAAAAATCGAATCAAAAATTCTTATAAATTTTCTGATAAGTTTCATCAAGCAATATAGAGATGGAACTAAGCAAACCATTTTTCAGACAGAATATATAAATTACCACAAATAACATTTTCTTCCTAGAGTGAAATTACTCTTGCCTCCAATTCTTAATGTGCTTGTTGAGATGGGCAGCAGGGAGCAGAATCATTTCCCTAACATTTTTTCTCAGAGTTGTTTATTTTTAACAATAATGCATGAATATATCAGTGGTTGACTTTGTTTTGTTTGCATTCTAACATCTCTCCAGAAAGCCAGACGCCTGTCGCAGTTAGCCAAAAGCGTTTCACTTTATCATAAATTAGTACAACAGCTGAGGAATTTTGAAGCAATGAAAGAAAATTCCAAATTCTTCTCTCAGTTTGAAGATATCGATGTTACCCTCCGAGATCTTGGTCATCAAGTGGATTACCAGGTAGCTTACCATTTTTTTGTGCAGCACGGATGAGGGAAATATGTCCATTGGTTATGGCTGTGTTATTCAGCTTTCATTTTTCTTATAGATTAAACTTTGGGGCCTATCATCTGATATCCAGCCTACACCAACTCCTCAAATCCTTCAATACCACAGTCAGTGGAGGAACCGGCAAGAAGTATATATTGTCCTTCGTTCACTTGAAAGCTTCCTGGTTCGGGTCGCACGAGATTTTGTGATGCTCAGGATAAGGGTGCCCAAAGTGGCTTCACCTTCCAAGATTTTTTAATCTGAACATTTCCTGTTTTAATCTCCATCATATTGTATTCCAAATAACTAAGGAACGCTGGAATCCTGGTATTTTAGTGTTCATGGTGTCCTGTAATTTATCTAAAATATCTAACTTATAAATCTATTTATTTTTTCTAAATATTTTAATATTTTAATTTATTTGTTAAAACAGTGTTTTGCCAGGTTCATATAAACAATTGTTTAGTGAATGCACTTTCTCTTTATTATTTTTTTTCAAAGGTCAGAAAGAATTGCCAATAGTTTGCAGCGATTTTTAAATACTGTGTTTATCCAAAAAGAAAAAAGAAAAAAAAAGAGGGGTGGTGGTGGCTCCTACTTTATCTATTTTTTAAATAGCTATTTACTCAAATGGGTCAGAGAATCTTGAGGGTATCTACATAAAGATATGTAATATATAATCCAAATGAATTATGGATTCTTAAATTTTCTAAAACAAATTGAGTAAATATGCATATGGTATAAAATACAGTATATGTTTTATGTGATACTGTCTTTTCTAAGCTTGAACTGGTCATTTCATACTTTTTGTTAATAAAAATATTATTTTAGTTAAATAATGGTATCTTTAGCTGACCAAAAGAGAGTGTATCATTTCATATAATTGATTAATCAATTAGCCTGTATCTAAACCTGAAAAACCAATTCCAATATATTTAAGCAGTATCTAATATTGTATTATACCTACTTAACTCATATTCATCAGCAAAAGGAAATCTGTTGCTGGATGAATTCACCTGATTTAGGTTTCTGTTTGGTCACAATTCCATTGTGAAACTTTACTCCCTTTCCCAAGTCCTCAATCTTGGTCCTTTTCTTCAGGTTTTATCCATCCCCTCAGAACTCCCTTCTAGAGTCAAGAAAATATAAGTTTTTATCCATAACCAGTAGACTTTGTCCTTCTAGTGCTGAGATCTATACTTACAAGGTTTGTTACCTTTGACTTTATAGAAATGTTCAAAATGTTCATTATTAGCATTGTCTTTAAATAAGATGCTAGATTCAATGTCGGGATTAGAAAATTTAAATAACAACACTCTTAGTAAACTTCAATTGAAAAAATTCAAATAAATTATCAGGTAAGAAGGAAAATATGATTCCTTCAAAACCACCACCAGTTTCTTTCTAGATCATGGGGAGGTAAATGAAGTAGCCAACACTTCTCTCAACCTGGAGATTCATCAATCAGGATCTTGACAAACTTGAACAATGGGTGCTATCTAACAAAATGAAATTCAATGGTGAAAAAAGTAAGGTTCTACACATAGGCAACAAAAACAAAATGCACAGGTGCAGTGTACATTGCTCAACAGTAGTAACTGTGAGAGGGATCTTGGAGTCCTAGTGGACAATCATTTAAATATGAGCCAGCAGCTGCATTAACAGAGGGATAAAATCAAGATCACATGAACTGTTAATGCCACTTTATAAGGCATTGGTAAGTCCACACTTGGAATACTGCATTCAGTTTTGGTCACCACAATACAAAAAGGATATTGAGACTGTAGAAAAAGTGCAGAGAAGAGCGACAAAGATGATTAGGGGCCTGGAGGCTAAAACATATGAACAACGGTTGCAAGAACTAGGCATGGGTAGTTTAATGAAAAGAAGGACCAGGGGAGATCTGATAGTAGTGTTCCAATATCTCAGGGGCTGCCACAAAGAAGATCTATCCTCAAGTGATTCTCCAAATCACCTGAGGATAGAACAAGAAGCAATGGGTGGAAACTAAACAAGGAGAGAAGTAACCTAGAACTAAGGAGAAATTTCCTGACAGTCAGAACAGTTAATCAGTGGAACAGCTTACCTCCAGAAGTTGTGAATGCTCCAATATTGGAAGTTTTTAAGCAGATGTTGGATAACCATCTGTCTGAAGTAGTGTAGGGTTTTCTGCCTAAGTAGTGGATTGGACTAGAAGACCTCCAAGGTCCCTTCCAACTCTGTTGTTGTTGTTGTTGTTGTTATGTTAAAGAGGTAGATGCTAAAGAGCAGTAGTATAGTTTGAAAGAGCTGGACTTTCCTATTGCCCAAACCAGATACTGTACATGGTCATAGGATATAGGGACTGCCTTCACCAACTTGAAGTGGGCAATAGATATCAAACTGACTCCACCTCCAAAATCACCACCACACCGAAATGGAGGAATTAATTGGCCACCTGATAGCACTCATCTCAAAACTACTGTGGGCTATTGCTCGTTTAAAAGGAAAAACCAACGCTAACATTGGAACAGTTAAGTACAATATCTGATTTATAGAATAAATCAAGTACGAATTGGAAATGTAAAGACATCATAGGGATGCAGCAGAACTTTTTTTTTGCCAGAGTTCATTTGTCCTATGCTTACATGCAAATGACAAACAACTTATTAATTATTTCCTTGTGAGGAATTACTGATAAGATTTCATGCAAATAGTTTGACAACTGCATTTTACTGATTTATTTAAGAGTTCAAGGGCAGTTGATTGCCAAAGCTAGCAACCTTTTATTTTATTGCAATAATAATACATTATTGTATTTACATTTACTGTGTTGCAATAAGACAATAAAAGATAACAACTAAGCTTAAATATTAAGAATTTCACTTTTTCTTAAACCAATTAAAAGTAAAAATACTATGGTAAAAAGTAACAAAATTAAAAGTAGCAATTAAAATTGAATAAAATAAGTACAGTAAAAATAAAACCATCATTCCCAAGTCTAAAAAGGTAGAAATGTCTCCAACTGGGTCCAGGAAAGTGGTCCTGTAGCCATTGGCCTGAGAAAAGCATTTTCACACTTGAGAAATAAATTATTGCAAGACCAACCAAACTAAGTAATTATCTCAGCTGAAGCCTTTTTCCACAAAAATGCATTGCATTCAACCTTAGGCCAACTTGCCAAAAGAAAATCCTAAAAGCATCTCTATGTCCTCCTGGAAGTAAAAATACTGATCAATCAAACATTTGTTATCTTTTCAATCTTCTGCCTAAATCCTAATCTGAGTAGGGAGAAAGACTGTGATGGGGAGGGGCAATATTGGAAAACTCTGACAGATGGAGTAAAGATTAAATACAGTAGTATCTCTAGATACGAGCTGCTCCACATGCGAGTATTCCAAGTTACGAGCCACGAGGGGAGAGAAATTTCTTTTTGAGACCCGAGCTCAAATTCGGGATACGAGCCGAGCGTCCACTAGATGGCGCAAGAATCCTTGCTTCTGGTTATCTCGGAGGGGAAAAACAAAGTCTAAAGCCATTTGTTCCAGATACGAGTTGTTCGACATACGAGCTCCGTTCTGGAACGAATTAAACTCGTATCTAGAGGTACTACTGTATATGTGCTAATTCTCCTCTATAACTGTAGCTGTTGGCCTTAGAAAGCTTCATGGTAAAGCTACATTGACAGAATCCTATAAATTTGAAAATACGCCTCTCCTGTTTCCTTTATAGCCCAAGAAACTAGGAACATTCCCTTTTGGGCCTCCGGCCCTGCCTACTATCCAAATGAGGGCTCTATTGCCTCTCATTTGACTGTTCCCTTGGCAGTATCTCTTGATCTAGTCTTCCAAGTTTTGTCCTACATAATATCATGATAGTTCAGTTCTTATCATTAATCAACACACACTTCTTGGATTCAAATGTATATAGTAATCTCTTCAGACATGTTTCCGTTTCACTGAATTGTTGTAAAATATAGAATGGGTTTAAATTGATACACGGTGAGGAAAGACTCTGTACCATATAGTGGAATCTAAAGATAACCTTCCAAAATTGTTAGGTAGTTTCCACCTACCGGTAATTACTTTGTTTTCCAAAGTATGATATGAATAGAAGGAAACCTATACTGGAGTTCCCCATTTCAGATGAAGAGATAAAGATATCAGATCTGGTGAGATATTCCAGGAATACTTCTCATATTTTCTATTCCTATGGTACACAAAGTTTCCTCATTATATAACCATATAATTTAGAATGGGCATCTGATTTATTCAGTTTTCAGAGAACATAGAGATGGCGCCTCCGTTGCTTTCAAAGTTATTGGCTAGGGTGCCTTGATCTAGGATAGAGCCAAAAACATGCAAGCTCATTACTTGAAAAAGCTACTGAAACATCAAGTCACTTTGGCTTTTGCAGGCGCATCTGAAGTTCAGCCATCATATTGGGGTGCATGGGCCCAAACCTGGGAAAGCAAAATAAATGGGTAGATTAAGACAAAATTCAAGAAAACAACACTAATACAGTGATACCTTGTCTTACAAACTTAATTGGTTCCGGGACGAGGTTCTTAAGGTGAAAAGTTTGTAAGACAAAACAATGTTTCCCATAGGAATCAATGGAAAAGCGATTAATGCGTGCAAGCCCAAAATTCACCCCTTTTGCCAGCTGAAGCGCCCGTTTTTGCGAGGCTGGGATTCCCCTGAGGTTCCCCTCCATGGGAAACCCCACCTCCGGACTTCTGTGTTTTTGCAATGCTGCAGGGTGAACCCCAGCAGGGGAATCCCAGCATCGCAAAAATGAGCGCTTCACTGGCAACCGAATTCCGGAGGTGCGGTTTCCCAGTGAAGGGGGCATCAGTGAAATCGCAGTATCGTAAAAACACCGAAGTCCTTAAAACCCCACCTCCGGACCTCTGTGTTTTTGTGATGCTGGGATTCCCCTGAGGCTCCCCTCCATGGGAAACTCCACCTCCGGACCTCCCTTGCCAGCGAAGCGCCCATTTTTGCACTGCTGGGATTCCCCTGCAGCATCACAAAAACACGGAAGTCTAGAGGTGGGGTTTCCCATGGTGGGGAGCCTCAGGGGGAATCCCAGCAGCGCAAAAACAGGTGCTTCGCTGGCAACGGAAGTCCGGAGGCAGGGCATCCCAGCGGCGGCGGTGGGTTTGTAAGGTGAAAATAGTTTGTAAGAAGAGGCAAAAAAATCTTAAACCCTGGGTTTGTATCTCGAAAAGTTTGTATGACGAGGCTTTTGTAAGATGAGGTATCACTGTATATACTATTCAATTACTTTTGCATGTGGTGGTGAGATTTACCCAGACAATCTTGGCTTTTGTCTCTTTGGTACTTCCAATAAAGTTGGAGCATCTTCAGCCATCTTTGTCTCTTCTGTTGGAGCCTCTTCTGCTGATGGCTTTGGTTTCTTCACGCTGGGCGCTCGTCGAATGGAGCTCTTACGACGTAGCAACACCCGTTCCTTCTGGGCACTGCTGTCCAGTGTTGTGACCTGCAGAATAGAGATGGATATGATTACTTCACTTTCCTGAACTACTTTCACGTTCCACTTTCCTTTGTCATTATGCTTACATCGTGTGGGAAAGCTCTGGGTCCAGCCAGGTCTGTATCAAGAGAGGTCAGACACACCAGGTTCTTTGTGGTCTCTTCCAGTTGGTTTGACTGGTCTGATGTAGTCTCAGCCACTTCCAGCATTTCTACACTAAGACCACAAGTATCTACCAATACCTCAGGCTGTTCTTCCTGGTTACTTTCCCAACATTCTTCTCTTATTTGCTGTTCCTGTTCTTCCCCTGTAAAATGTATCACATTTTCCACAGATTCTTCTCCTTCCTGCTTCAGATTTTCTTCTGTATTTCCTTTCCCAGGTAAATCTTCCTCTTTACAATTCTCCCTCTTTTCCAATTCTGGTGGCCCACTTTTCTGTTCTATCATAATCTCAGTTTCTTTGGGCTCCCAGTATAAAAAACTCTCATTTTCTTCCCCTTCTAGTGCCGCCTTCTGGCTTGTGTCCATCTCTACTTTGTCCAGCAATGGTTGCTGAACTTCTTCGTCCTTTGTTACTATTTCCTTCATTATCTGGTCATCTGTGTCCAGCTCCGTGCCTTCTCCCTGTTCCTCCCCAGATTCTAAACCCTGGGTCTTCACTATTGTAACATTTTGTATATCATACTGAGGTTTATCGGTCCAAATGACTCCCTCTAGTCCACTTTTCTTTTCATCCACCTTTCTCTCCTTCCCCTCTTCAGTTCCTGCTAAACATCCTTCCAAATTCCAGCTTTTCTCACCTTTCCTTTTCTCTTCTAGCATCTTCATCTGGTCTCTTTCAATTTCTGCTGTCACATTTGTTTTTACTTGTTCGTTCTCATCCATCCTTGTATCTTCTTCCTGTTCCTTCTCAACATTTAGCTGCTGGTCCCTTACCGTCTTAGCCATCTCCTCCTCCAATCTATCTTGCTGAGTCCCCCTATCCCATGTTGCATCTCCTTGTCCTCTCTGCTTTTCCTCCTTGTCTAGGAGCTTTTGCTGAATTCCCTCATTCCACAACATCTTTTCCAACTCTTTCTCCTGATCTTCTCTGATTTTTTCTGCTTCTTCATCCCATAGCTGACTTTTTCCAACCGTTCTTTCCTCTTCAAGCACCTTATCCTCTGTCTCGTTTAGCGCTACCGTATTCATCTCTCCCTGCACTTTCTCACCCGCCTTTCCTTCTTCCTGCTCTTTCTCCGCCTCTAATTGTTGATTATCCATAAGCTCAGCCCTCTCTTCCATACTATCTTGAACAATCTCCCCAGTCTGCCTTGCGCCTTCAGGCCCTCCTTTTTGTTCTACAGGTACTGCCCAGTTTGGTGCTTCTTGCTCAATCCCTTCAGCTAATACATTTCTGTCTTGTTCTGCTTCCTGACTCATCCTTGTTCTTCCTGCCAATTCCATTTGCCCAAGTTCTCTTCTTTCTGGCAAAAGTTCATCTGGCTTCAAGTGACTATAATATTGACTACAAACTGCATCTGCCAAATCTTCTATCATGTCTTCCTGTGCAACTTCCACCGAAGCAGATTCTTCGGTCACGTTTGGTGCCTCCGAGGGTGCCTGTTGGATGATGTCAGTGATAGGTGTTGTTGATCCTAATTCAGGGGTATCACCGAGGCAGACAGAAGATGCTGTGGGGCAAAAATAAGAAAGAATACAATTGATTTTGGGTTTCTCTCCGGGACGGGTCATCCAAGAATTTAAAGCAGCTTTCTGTGATTGGGGCCTGCTCCTTTTATCCATACAGTAGTTTCAATATTCCGATTTAGTATGGCCAATAAATACTGTCCTAATTAAGCAGAGCATAGAATACCCTTTATAGGTTATTACCTATAAAGCCCTACATAGCTTAGGGCCAGACTATCTATGGGATCATCTCCTGCCGCATACCTCCCAATAAGATCACACAGAGTTGGCCTTTTCCAGGTCCCGTCGACAATGCAGGCTTATTTATGTATTTATTGGATTTGTATGCTGCCCCTCTCCGCAGACTCGGGGCAGCTAACAACAATGATAAAAACAGCATGTAGCAATCCAATTAATAAAACAACTAAAAACCCTTATAATAAAACCAAACATACACACAAACATACCATGCATAACTTGTAATGGCCTAGGGGGAAGGAATATCTTAACTCCCCCATGCCTGGCGGCATAAATGAGTCTTAGTTTACGAAAGACAGGTTGGCGGGGCCATGGGGGAGGGCCTTCTCTGTTGTCGCCCTGGCTCTATGGAACCAACTCCCCCTGATGTCCCTACTGCTCCCATCCTACTGACCTTCCGTAAGGCCGTGAAGACCTGGCTTTGCCGGCAGGCCTGGGGGACATAAATTTGACATCTGTCATGGCCGAATCGTGTTGAATGGTATGGATGTGTGTTGATTGGACAAACTGGGGTTTTATAGTTTTAGATTTCTATATTTGACATCTTTTTATTGTATTTATATCTTTTTTTATATTATTGTAAGCTGCCCTGAGTCCTTTGGGATTGGGTAGCATAGAATCTAAACAAATGAATGAATGAATGAGTGAACAAATGAATGAATGAATGAACGAGTGAACAAACGTTCTTGTAACTCTGGGCATTTAGAAAAACAGGACAATTGTTTCATATTAGTCTTTTCTAGCCTTTTGCAGCCAAGTGTGTTAACTTTTAACATAATTCACAGCTAGCATAATAAAAAGCCATGTTATTTGGAAATTATGGAAGTCAAAATCCAAGTGAAGAAGAGCTGAAGAGCATACCAAAGGGAAGAACAACCAAGAATATAAATAATCTCTCACATGTGTTTCTTGTTGTACATGAAAAAACCCCTATTTTACCTTTTTCAAGCAAGTTAATACATTCATTTTAAAAAATACAAAGCTGAGACAAAAATTTGTCAATTTTTTTGGTCAAATCACAAGATAATTTGAAATTATGGAGGACCATTTAATGTCAAATCTTTGCGTAACAATATAATCATTATCAATAAAGAGGCCTGCATGCACATAATATACATTGGCCAATAAAATTACACATATATAATTTTCAGCATTCTTCAGCGTAAGCTAAATCATATAGCTTGAGAATCAATGATACAGTGGTGAAGAATTTGGACCTAGGCAGGGAACCTCCGATATTTTTTTTTAATCCTAACATAATTCATCTCCAGTGTTTATGTAGTGATGAAAGAGAATCTTTATTTCCGGTGTCCTGAGCTCTGAGAAAAATATAAATTAAGATAAATGTATGCTAAAGAAAGAGGATACTCCCAGATCAATTGTTATCTGTGATGAAACACCATTTTGCTGTTTAACCCTTTCGTCTTTAATGGGTTGTATGTGAAAGTATTCAGAAAATGATGGGAGAAAAACAACATGAAAAACTGATTACAAGTGAAAACTATAAAATGTAGATTCTCCACTCTTATTAAATTATGAAATGATAAAATAGACTAATAAACATTTGGCCCCTTATTCAAGCAACCAGGATTTGACAATAAAAGCAGATATATTTCAGTTCATGTGCAAAACTCACAACTGAAATACAACTTCCTATACACACACAAAGACACAAGGACAGGAAAAAGGAGTATGTGGCTCTGGATATTGTGCAAGCTTGTTTTACAATCCACCCTAGTAGGACAATCTTTCAAGTTCAGCAGCCTTTTGAACACATTTGTAAACACTGAGGAAAAATTGTAGGAAAACATTGGCCGTTTTTGTTAATACCGTGTTTTTGACCAAGTCTCCTCATAATTTAAAAATATTCAATAGAACTATTCAATATATTATCTTTTAGTTACGTTACTTTTTTCAAATATTTTTAAGTGTATAATCTTCCAATTTCTTAAATGTAATTACTTCACTTTGTGTCTTTCAGAAATGTTATGTTTTTGCCTGACATTGTTTGCATTGTTTAATTTAATGTTACCATCTATGCTGTTGTAAAGTCCAGAGGGAGAGAATAATAAAAACCCACTCGCAGAAAAAGGGGGGAAAAGGAAAAAAAAGAAAATCAGTGAAAGATTTCCTGCTGTGGGAATCTTCCATTCCTCATAATAAAGCATCACCAACATTCCATAAGTTTGAGTCACCTGAGAACTTTTGTTCAGATTCTTCTTGTCCCTCACGTCTGTTGGGGAATTTGAAAGAACTGAGAAAGGATTCCATTGTCTGATCACCAGTAACTGCCATTTCTGATTCTCCTTGAGAATCTTCTTGAGAATCCTGACCGAGTGGGGTTATCTGAAAAGAAAGGACTTTATTGAAGGTGGTGCACAGAAGGATTTTACTCCACCTCCTCTTAACCAACACCTACCTCCGCTGTGGAAGGACCTTCAGTGACCTTCAATTGCTCCCTTGGAGAAACATCCCTGCAGGAGAAGGCAGGAGGGAAAGGAGAAATAAATCCAATGGCAAGTTAGAGGTCACTGTTTGGTCAGAACTACCAAACAAACTCCAACAGAAACAATTATTCCACATCATATTCTTGTTACCCAGAGTATGTTGTCTCCACTTCAGAATCATGGTGGCTTCTGCAGTTCTTCATCTCCCTCCCACTTCCTGCCTCTTCTGCTCCTGGATGAGGTTCATTTCCAAAAAGGTAAGTAGTGAACGAGGAAACAAAATCCTGAAAATGGAGTGAAGAGAAAGAAACACTGAATATGTACTTCTAGTACAGGAAGTCACAAAACCCACTTAAGATAAACCAAAAGTTCTGGATCCCTCCAAAGCCTGAGAGGTGACAGGGTGCCACTAACCAAAGCCTGTTGCAAGCTCCCAAAGAATGATCGAAGATACTCCATTATGCAGCTGGGGTAACTGGAGAGAAGGTACAAAGTGGCTTCCCCTTCTCCTCAAAGAGGGAAGTTAACGTCACTGAAGTATTTGACCACATCCTTTTCTTTTTTTTGCCTTGGAGTTTGCCATAGTTCGTTTTGACTATGCGTAGCTGTGAAAGAAACAAAAGCACACCATATCCTATAGAAACAAGAAGCATGTGAATGGTCACTCACTATCAAACACTGTCAAAATCAACCTCAAACTGGAGGAAATGTAATAAATGGAGAGAGCTTCTACTACATGCCCCAGCTTCTATCAACCCAGCAGTTCGAAAGCATGTAAAAAATGCAAGTAGAGTTGAATTACAATCATTATAAACAAAGGAAAACTAGAGAATGAATTATGAGAGACTCAAATGACAAAACTAGCTTTTGAGGAGGCAGCACTAGAGTAGCATCATATACCTAAAGCAAAGAACTATATACATAGAAATGATTAATAATAATAAACTTAGAAGAGATATTGGTAATGTAGTGTCAGTCAGTTAAATATGAGGAGGATTAAAACAAGAATCACTCAGGGAAGGAGGTAGAGGAAGTAGAAAGATAGAAGGAGAAGAAAAGGAGTGGAAAAGAGTAGGAAGGGAGAGAGAAGGGGGAAGAAAGTGAAGGGGAGAGATTGGATAAGAGGGAGGAGAGTGTGAAGAAATGCACAATAACAGACTGATGGTTAGAAGTAATAAGTACATAATACGGTAGGAGGTTGATTCTAGAATGATGGAGGGCAAGAAAAGCACAATTATGCATATTATTGATATATTTTAATATATATGTATAAATATGGTAGAGAAAAAAATTTAAAAATTCCCCAAAAAATGCAAATAGAAATATAGAGACCATCTTGGTAGGAAGGTAACAGCATTCCATAGGCCTTGGCAATTAGTCATGCCAGCTGTATGATCACGGAATCATCATCAGACAGTGCTGGCTCATTGGCTTAGAAACAGAAATGAGCATCGTCCCCTAGAGTCAGGAACGACTAGCACATATGTGTGAAGGGAACCTTTACCTTATGATTGCTAGTTTTCTTGTTGTATTTGTCAAATTTGTAAAGCCACCCAATTCCATAATGGCGTCGGGTGGCAATACACTATTAAATACGAAACATTGTCATCGCTACCACCATCGACGACAAAAAGAGGTTGACATCTCAGAGAACAATAGATACATATGGCAATCAGCAGAGATCAAAAAGCAGATATTGTTATTTGGGTATAATGTGAATTGCTTGTGCTACTGCACTCTAAACAAGCCATGGCTTCCAAGTGATCTTCAACGTTAGAGTCATGTGGACACTGTTGCAATGGTCCACACAAGAGGTGACTAAAGTTTGAATGACTGTAAGCATGGCCTCCCAGTCCAAGGACAGGCACAATTGGTGTACAAAATTAATCTGTGCAAAGGCCAAATAGCAGATGCCTTCTTCTGTCTGAGCAGTGTTGTCAGTCCATAACAATCCTCAAATTACACATCAGACCAATCTTGAATGGGACATGTAACTTCTTTATTTAGTCTAAAGCTGGAAAGTCCCCAGATCCAAATAATCTAAATATGACCACACTTGTAAATGGATCATAAGTTTCTAACAGACAGGAAGCAGCAGGTGAAGCTAGGCAAAATCGCATCAGATACCTGTACAATTAGCACAGGGGATCCCCAGGGCTGCACGGTCTCTCCACTTCTCTCTATATACCAATGACTGTATCTCAAAGGATTCCTTTGTTAAAGTGCTAAAATTTGCAAGCGATACAACAATGATTGGTCTCATTCCAGACAATGACAAATCTGCATACAGACTTCTAGCCTTGTGGTGCAGCCAGAATAGTTTTGAACTGAACATGCTTAAAACTGTGGAAATGATAGTAGATTTTAGGAGATGCCCTCCTACACTACCACCATTCACAATATTAGACAACGCAGTAGCAACAATAAAGATTTTGAAGTGTCTAGATTCTATATGTCAAGGCTTAAAATGGACACCTAACATCAAATGTTATTTAAAAAAAGCACAACAAAGAATGTTCTTCCTGCACTAACTCAGAAAGTTCAATGCCCAATGAGCTGCTGATACAGCTCTACAGAGAAATTACTGTCAGCTGCACCTGGTTTGGCACTGCAATCAATCAAGACAAACACAGACTTCAACAGATAATTAGAACGACAGGAAAAAAAACCCACCAATTGCTACCAATGTGCTTTCATTGAGGACCTGTATACTGCACAAGCCAGAAAGAAGGCTGTGAAATATCTCCAGAAACTCCTCACGAATATTCTGGACATACTTGTTTCAACTTCTACCCTCAAAACGACACTATAGGGTACTGCACATCAGACCAACAAGACACAATGGTCTCCCCCCTCCCCATGCTATCACTCTACTAAACTAATTTCTACAATACTGTCAAATTATCTAAAAAGGCAGTATTATCACCATTATTCTCATCTTCCCTATTATCTAACTCCTTATTTTCTTATAATTTTGTTGCTTATATCTTGTGATTTATATTGTCTACTTAGTACCCTAGTATGATTTAAGTTATTGCTTATTTAGTGTCCATGACAATCACTAAGTGTTATATCTAATGTTTTATCATGAATGTACTTTTACAATGACTATGATTTATTTATTTATTTATTTAATTAATTAATTAATTAATTAATTAGATTTGTATGCCGCCCCTCTCCGAAGACTCGGGGCGGCTCACAACAACAATAAAAAACAGTATAAACAATGGAACAAATCTAATAATAAGAATTATATAAAAAAAACCAACTGTTAAAAAAAACCATACAACACATACGTACCAAACATAAAATATAAGAAAGCCTGGGGGAGATGTCTTAGTTCCCCCATGCCTGGCGATATAGGTGGGTCTTGAGTAACTTGAGAAAGACAAGGAGGGTGGGGGCTATTCTAATCTCCGTGGGGAGTTGATTCCAGAGGGCCGGGGCCGCCAGAGAGAAGGCTCTTCCCCTGGGGCCCGCCAAACGACATTGTTTAGTCGACGGGACCCGGAGAAGGCCAACTCTGTGGGGCCTTATCGGCCGCTGGGATTCATGCGGTAGAAGGTGGTTCTGGAGGTATTCTGGTCCAATGCCATGATACTGATCTATCACTATTGTTGTATGTACACTGAGAGCTTATGCACCGGAGACAAATTCCTTGTGTGTCTAATCACACATAAAGAAAAAAGCATTCTATATCCATAGGCATTCAGTCTCGCAAGGGTTTAACTGTTCCTTCCCATTCAGACATCAACCACCCCGAGGCACTGGATTAAGACTTTGATATAGATTGGGGACAGTGGTGGAAAAATTCTTACAAAACATATATACTCCAGGAACAGAATGGATTTCCGATGGGGGAGTAGGGAGACAAAAGTACAAATTTCTACCAACATACTGGATTTGTAGAACGGCAGCAATTCATATTAAAATTCTAATGTACTGTAGTTGTTTCTTGTAAATTAAAAGAGACAGAAATAGATTGACTCCGTTCCTCTGAATCAGATCCAGAGCTGGTCCCCAAATGGTGTTGTATTATTGGGTGGAAAAGTACACAGTATTATTGAGAAAGAATAAATGGTTTCAGAGTTGAGTAAACTACATGAAGAATGGCTGGACTTTGTGGAATGCACTATTTTGAGGTCCTTAGCAAGGCAGTGGATTTTTCTGAGATAAGCTTGTTGTTTAATTGAACTCTGGAAAAGTACCAAGAGTGGTTGGTAGACTAGAAGGCTGATCTCAGTTCAAAAACCACCAAGTAATGCCAATTATATTGTGAAAAGAATGAGACAGTACTTTATTTTTCAGTTTATATAGCTTCCTACTTTCCAGGTGCCTCTGGGCAACTAAGATAGGGTTAAAAACATTAAAAATGACAACAATTTATAAAAACAGGCGGTAGAAACATACCTACATGAACATACTGGGAATTTGAATACTCCTAATTAATTACAGGATACTAAAAAGCATGTCTACTGGTCAACTGGAAATGTTTAGAGTACAGTGTCCACTTCAGCATTGAAAGGCTGGTAATCTTCTTTTATAAAAGATATTACTCCTATTAATGAGCACACAGCCATCACTGTTTTTTTAAATTATCCCATTGTTTATGGATATTATAAGTGAGTCATTGTTTATTAAAACTGGGGTGGCTTTCAGTTTCACCTTAAATTGATGTGAGACCTTGTTTACAATAACATCAAGATGACTTTTTCTTGAACAGGATACTTCAACCTAGATTGGACCTTATGGACTGATTTTTATCCTGTGTTTCTCCTAAAAGCATATGATGGATTATGTGCCATCAAGTTATTTTCAACTCCTAGCAAACACATAGGTAGATTTTATCCAGGACAATCTGTCAAATCTTTCAAAAGACCCCCATCACTGAATCCATCTACCTAGCTGGCTGTCCCCTTTTTTCTCTTTTCTTCTACCTTTCCCATCATTAGAGTCTTTTTCAGAGAGCTAGATCTTTGCTTGATGTGTTCAAAACAACTTGTGCCACAATTGAGAATTCTGAGTTGATTTATTTGATGGTGCATTTGTTTTCTGGCTTTCTGTTCTCAGGAGTTTTCTCCAACAGCCAAGTGGAACTTAACTCAGTCTTTCCACGACATAACACATTATACTTACTACACCAGGGAGAAGCTTCTGTTGTTTCAGTCTGCATGTGAGGCTTTATAGCAATTCCATAATGTTGATTTGTATTGCAAATCAGGTTTGGATATTTTTACACCTCTCCCCCCACCTTCACCACTTTGAAAGCCCCCCCCCCCAAAAAAAACCCCAACTGTAGTGAAAAACATACATTGAGGAAACTCACATCCTTTCATCGCCACGCATCTTTTAGGGTGTGTAAGCAGGCATGCGGCATGCAAAGCTCTGGAAAACGTGTTTAAAAGCACCAACATCTGCAGGAATTCCCAGATACCAGACTCCCCCTTCTTTTAAACAACACTAACGGGGGTTCCGCGGGGTCTCTCCAATGCAGCCATCCTGCGCCTTACCGGAGCGCGCAACCGGCTTCCCTTGGTCCTCCCGTGCGCGCTCTCGGCTTAGCCATTGAGAGCAAAGCCCAGCTGAGGACGTTGCGTGGCAGGAGGAAGTGCTATCCAACCAGGAAGTAGGAGCTGCAGTAGGGTTGCCGTGCCTACGACTTCGGTGTCAGTTTTTCCGATCCTCTGACCGCAGATTTGCGGAGAAGTCTAATCGGAACGTTTTCTTAAAGGTAGCGGCGCTGCTTTAGCCAGAGAGATGAACGGGACGGGACGGGGCGCGCACCCAGCTAGAGGGAGCATCTCAAGTGCGTCCCTGAAAGTCCCAAAATTTGTTGTGCACTCATGCTCCTCCTCTTCGTTCCCCCCTCCTTTTAATTATAGGTGATCCCTCTGGCGCCCTGATTTCTGCCTCCTGCCATGAGGCACTCGGATGATTCTGAGGGTGAGTCTGTTCTCACGTTCAGATTCCCACCATTCCCTCTCCTTCCCGAATGTCTCCTCAATTCTGACAACTGTGCTTGTTCTCTCCCCACAAACAGAGGAAAATGATGATGTGGTGCAGTCTGTGGAATCCGAAGCCCCCTTGGATACTTGCAGCCAGTGGAGAAACAATATAGGCTTCTGGTGATTCCTTTATGCTGCTTCTTTGGTTCAAGGAGACATCAATTGTTCAATACCATGTCTTCAATTGTTCCATACCACGTCTTCAATTATTACTATAAGTAGTTCTTCTTTCATCTCTATTGTTGTGTGAAAACTAGCTTCTTTTTCAGGTTGCAGCTAGCACATCAGCTTATGCACTTCTGCCTTGCGTCCACATTTATTTTCTGAGAATCTTTTCTACAAACTTGATATTTTTACACACCCTCTTTCAATCAGACTTTCAATCGTCCTCCTATTTGTTTGCAGCGCACTTTGTACAACCAGTTGCATGCATTAGGTTGCATGCATCAGAGCTTTGGGGAATTCTGAGTATGGTGATAGCGTTTTATATAGTCTGAAAATACAGTCTGAAAAAACGAGTGATGCAACAAACATAACTAAATTTATCTGGACCCCATCAGTGTTTGAACCCTGCTTGCAATGCATCTGAGCTCTGTTGTGAAAGGGAGGTGGGCCTGTAATTACAATTAAAAATCTATAATAAAAATAAAAAATGAACAAAATTACAACAGTGACACAGGTCACACAATGGTTAAAGAATAGTTCCCGTAATGCTTTAAAAATCCTCAATTGGTTGGATCTATTGCAACCAAGTTCATACTTGTTTCTCAGTCTTGGCAACTTTAAGATATGTGGACTTCAGCTCCCAGAATTCTCCAGTCAACCATGCTGACCGAGGAATTCTGGGAGTTGAAGTCCACACATCTTAAAGTTGCTGAGATTGAAAAACACTGCAGTAAACCACAATATTTGAGTTTGTACGGTCCAGTAATCCAACACTAAGTATCCATTCTATAGTTTAACACATTTTATAAACCCAAGCACTGATGTAAGTATATGTGGTAACCCCCATGTTTCCTAAATTGTCTCCTCACACAGGCTGCTTGGACTCTGCAACAATTTTGCTTATGTGGTGATGCTAAGTGCAGCTCATGACATCCTCAGCCACCAGAAGGTGCCAGGGCACAATGGGACTGAGCCTGTAAGTGTGCAAGACAGAAGACTGTGTGTTTATTTGTGTAAAGGCAGAATAAGGAACAGGTCAAGAGAAAATATCAAAATTACTGGAAGAAATAAATATGTAGAAAATAAGTACAAAGAAAATAAAATAATATGAGATAATAAGGAACATTATTTATTATTTATTATTATTATTATTATTATTATTATTATTATTATTATTATTATTATTATTTAGATTTGTATGCCGCCCCTCTCCGCAGACTCGGGGCGGCTCACAACAGTGATAAAGAACAATATGTATTGACAAATCTAATAATTTAAAATCTAAAATAGCAATTGTACATTTAAAAAATCTAAAAACAAGGAACCTCAATACAGTATATAAAAAAACCATACATACAGTCATATCATACACAGAAAACTACATAGGCAGGTGGAGATGTCTCAGTTCCCCCATGCTTGACGACAGAGGTGGGTTTTGAGGAGTTTACGAAAGGCAAGGAGGGTAGGGGCAGTTCTAATCTCTGGGGCGAGCTGATTCCAGAGGGTCGGAGCCGCCACAGAGAAGGCTCTTCCCCTGGGTCCTGCCAGACAACATTGTTTAGTCGACGGGACCCGGAGAAGGCCAATTCTGTGGGACCTGACCGGTCGCTGGGATTTGTGCGGCAGAAGGCGGCCTCGCAGGTATCCTGGTCTGGTGCCATGAAGGGCTTTATAGGTAATAACCAACACTTTGAATTGTGACCGGAAACTGATCGGCAACCAGTGCAGACTGCGGAGTGTTGGAGTAACATGGGCATATTTGGAAAAGCCCATGATTGCTCTCGCAGCTGCATTCTGCACAATCTGAAGTTTCCGAACATTCTTCAAAGGTAGCCCCATGTAGAGAGCGTTACAGTAGTCGAGCCTCGAGGTGATGAGGGCATGAGTGACTGTGAGCAACGACTCCCGGTCCAAATAGGGTCGCAACTGGTGCACCAGGCGAACCTGGGCAAACGCCCCCCTTGCCACAGTGAATGTGAAATGAAGCAGGACTGCGTATATATAGCCTTTTTCTCCTATTAGTTTCAACCAATTGAGCCAATAGCCAGATCCTGGGAAGGCTGCAGTTTATTTTATTAGATTACCTGTGTGGTAGAAAATACATTTTCTTAGCAGAGAACCATTTGACACTGATTATCTGGGTCAATAAGTCCTTGATTTTCAACTATTTGTTTAGTGACTATTCAAAGTTATAATGTCACTGGGAAAAGTGACAGCTGTCCTCATACTTAAAACCTTCACTTGTATTTCTGCACTTATTGTGATCAGAATTTAGGCACTTGGCAACCAGTATATATTTATGAGGGTTGCAGCATTCCAGGATCAGGTGATTGTTGTTTCTGACCTTCCTAGTTTGCTTCCCAAAAGCAAACTTTGGGAAACTGGATTGCCATAAAAGCTGCAATGATTTGCTTAATGGTTTTGCTTAACAGTTATGGCAAAAAGGTTGTAAGACTGGGTGTGACTCGCTTAATAATTGCTTTGCTTAACAAAGGAAATTCAGGTTTTTAATTGTGGTTGTAAGTCGAGGATTACAGGCACTATGTGAAAGATGGTGTTGAAAGACTGTTGGCATTTTTAAAAATCTTCTGCATCTTCTTAAAATTCATTCATGCGACATTCAGGAAGATATAATTCAGAGCTTCCAATGATATTATTCATTGAATCCCACCTCCTTGTTTGGTTTTGGGGTTGGTTTTTGTGTGTGTGTGTGCACTACGCTATCTAGATACTCTTGTATGACTGTAATTTGTTGCTTATATCCTAAGATTTTTATTAATATTGCTTCTTCATTGCTTATTTGACCCCTATGACAATCATTAAGTGTTGTACCACATGATTCTTGACAAGTGTATATTTTATTTTATGTACGCTGAGAGCATATGCACCAAGACAAATTCCTTGTGTGTCCAATCACACTTGGCCAATAAAATTCTATTCTATTCTATTCTATTCTATTCTATATGTATGATGTACCATACTTACAGGTAGTCCTCGACTTATGGCCACAGTTGAGCCCAAAATTTCATTTGTTAAGTGAGAGTTTTGCCCAATTTTATGACCATAATTGTTAAATGAAGCACTGCAGAGGGTAGGTTAGTAACCTAGTTGTCAGAATGTTATAAAAGGTGACCACATAACCTTGGAACCCTGCAAGGATCATAAATGAGAACCAGTTGCCAAGCATCAGAGTTTTGATCACATCATCATGGGGATGCGGCAAAGTTTGTGAATGTGAAAAATGGTCATAAGTCAGTTTTTTTCAGTGCCATTGTAACTTAGAACGGCCACTAAATGAACTGTTTTAAGTCGAGGACTATACCTGTATTTACATACACATATTTAAACATGTTGTTCTGACCCAGCCTTAGTAAGTAATAATAAGTCGCTTACTCGTAACACGACTCCCCTTTTTCAAACAGGGTCAGAATAGTCTTTTATTCACGTGGATAAACCAAAAAACCCAAACATAACTAGTCCCAACAGACCTGGTTTTGGGCCAGTGGTGGGCTCCTACCAGTACAGCTAATTCTGCACAGCTCTGTGGCTCTGGCGCGTAAGTGCGTAATCGAGCGCAATTTTGCTTCCTGAACCTATTCAGCTTGCAAAAACTTGCACAGGTACGCTTGTGCACACGCGTTTGTGAGATTTTTTGCTCTTCTCTGCGCCAGAGCCATGGAGCTGCACGCAAATAGCCATACCAGCAGGAGTCCATCAGAAATCTGAATTGCTTGCTGTATCCTAAAAACGAACAGTTGTCCGTGACAACCGGCCACTCCCCAAACCCTTACTATTTATTTCCCAGCCAAGGAGGCTAATGTCTATGTCTATTTTTCCTTGAGCCTTTCAAAGGCTCCGAAGCTGACCCAGGCTCTCTCTCGGCCTCCTCTGAGGTTGGTAGGAGCCTTGGTGGAACGGTGCTTAGAGTGCAATACTGCAAGCTGTTGTTTACCAGTTCAAATTTCACCAGGCTCACGATTGACTCAGCCTTCCATCCTTCTGAGGTGGGTAAAATGAGGACCCGGATTGTTGGGGACAAGAAGCTGACTCTGTAAAACTGCTTAGAGAGGGCTGTGAAGCATTGTGACGCAGTATATAAGTGCTATTGCTATTGCTATTGACTCTGCAGGCAGCCGAGAAGCCACAACAGATGTTGACCTGTTGAGATTGTCAGATGTAATGAGATTTTAGAGCAATGATGGCGAACTTTTTTATCCTCGGGTACTGAAAGAGCATAGGCTCCAACACTCCGCAGTGTACATTGGTTGCCGATCAGTTTCCGGTCACAATTCAAAGTGTTGGTCATCACCTATAAAAGCCTTCATGGCACCCGACCAGGGTATCTACGAGACCGCCTTCTGCTGCACGAATCCCAGCGACCGGTTAGGTCCCACAGAGTTGGTCTCCTCCGGGTCCCGTCAACTAAACAATGTTGTTTGGCGGGACCCAGAGGAAGAGCCTTCTCTGTGGTGGCTCTGACCCTCTGGAATCAGCTCCCTCCAGAGTTTAGAACTGTCCCCCACCCTCCTTGCCTTTCGTAAACTCCTTAAAACCCACCTCTGTCGTCAAGCGTTGGAGAACTGAAACATCTCCCCCTGCCTATGTAGCTTTCTGTGTATGATATGACTGTATGTATGTTTTTTATATATTGGGGTTTCTTGTTTTTTAGACTTTTAAAATGTATTATTGTTATTTTAGATTCTAACTATTAGATTTGTCATTATATATTGTTTTTATCATTGCTGTAAGCCACCCCGAGTCTACGGAGAGGGGCGGCATACAAATCTAATTAATAATAATAATAATAATAATAATAATAATAATAATAATAATAATAATAGGCACGTGCTATCGCGCAAGTGTGAGTGACCACACCTATAATTCAATGCCTGGGAAGGGCAAAAATAGTTTTTCCTGCACCCTGGAGGCTCTCTGGAGCCGGAAACTTATGGTGGGCCCAGTAAGCTCATGTTTCGCCCTCCCTAGGCTCCAAAGGCTTCCCTAAAGCTGAGGGGAGGGTAAAAACACCTTCCTCCATCTCCCCGTAGGCTCTCTGGAAACCAAAAACGCCCTCCCAAAACCTCTGTGGGAGCCAAAAATCAGCTGGCCGGCACACACAAGCGTGTTGGAGCTGAGCTAGGGCAACGGTTCACTTGCCAGCAGATATGGCTCTGCGTGCCACCAGTAGCACTCATGCCATAGGTTCGCCATCACTGTTTTTGAGTGTTGATCAGAGAACTTTGCTCAGTAAACACAGTCAGTCAGCACCATGATCTCACAGCTGAGTTTCACTTCCCATCTTTTGCTTTCTACTCAAGATTCCTCCCAGTGCTTCTCCAGAGAATACCACCGCCAATACTTCTCGCTATGATTGCAATACCATTTCGACTGGGGTAAGTGTAAAGGCCAGATAAGGCAGGGGAAGAAGCGAGGTACTGGGAGGTTTTGAGACCAAATACATTTAAAAAATATTTTTGCATCCTATATAGGCGGTACTTCTGGCAGACATTTTGCCAACGCTCTTCATCAAATTCAGTGCTCCTTTTTGCATCCACTTGTTCCCATATGGGTAAGTTTGCACTCGTGCAAAATAATTATCATATCATTGCAGATAAGAGAATAGAAGGTATTTTTATTTTTTTAAATTATTTCTTAGATATTTTTTTTTATCCTACCATTTTAACTCAAGGCTTCTTCCTCCTTTTTCCCACACAACAACTCTCTAAAGCAGTGGTTCTCAACCTTTGTAGTGCCGCAACCCCTTAATACAGTTCCTCATGTTGTGATGACCCCCAACCATAAGTCTAGCGCCAATTCTTCCAACATCAGGGCTTTAAGCTGATTGTCAGGACACCCCCACTGTAAACCTGATTGGTCAGGTATTTCTTTTTCTATTGGAGAAAGCTGTATGTTCATATCAAGATAAGAAATCAGTAGGATTAGGAAATTTTAGCCAAGGAGAAAAGAAAAGTTTGTACTAATCTTCTTTTCTTCTTTTCTTCTTTTCTTCCTTCCTTCCTTCCTTCCTTCCTTTCTTTCTTTCTCTTTCTTTCTTTCTCTTTCTTTCTCTCTCTCTCTCTTCCCCTCTCTCTCTTCCTCTCTCTCTCTTCCTCTCTCTCCCTCCTTCCCTCCCTCTCTCCCTCTTCCTCTTCTTCTTCCTCTCCTCCACAGTTTGCGTGTTGGCATTTGTATTATCTCAGCTTGGGGTAGCTTTTTATTGGTGGCCTTCTCCACCAGCACAACACAAAGCCTCCTTGGTGAGTATCATTTTCACATGTGTATAACCTTAAAACGGATGATTATTCAAATTTTGGAGCAAACAAGTGCATTTGCCATTCTCTCTCAGCCATTTTTTTTTTCAACACCAAAGTCCTTTTGACTTTATTTATAACCAAATGCAGCTGAATTGGCTTTGATCCATCCATAACCTTAATGTACTTGTCCTGATATGCCAAAATTGTGGTTTATCACCTGGTTTATCATGCCATTGCTTCCTGCCCTTCCCAAGTAAAAAATGAAGTAGAAGTTATCAATATAGTTTGAGAAATCATAAGGTGTGTATGTGTGTGTGTGTGTGTGTGTATATACATATATTTTAAAGGAGCCAAAATATTAAACTAGCACATGCTCAGTGGCAAAAGAATGCCACTGAGAAATAATTCCTTAAAAAGGGACTGTGAATATGGAACAGAGAATAAGAGAGAAGGGGAAACCTGACTACTAGAAATATTCCTTCTGGGAGGCAAAACAAATATTCAGTAAAGCATATGTCTATTTTAAATATTTCTGCCAAAGTTCTGAAGTTGTAAAACTTGCACAAAGATGAACATATTGTATACAGCTGATAGAATTGTGATAGAAGAAACTAGGCCCAGGCCTCATGCGCTTTCTGCACAATTCGGAGATTTGATAACCAGAGGACTGGCTTCTTTTGTGTGATGTCTCCTTTTCTTCTCCTCACCGATATAGGTGTCGTGCTTGCCAGTATCTCATCTGGTCTTGGTGAAATAACGTTCCTGGCACTTACATCATTTTTCAACAGGTAAAGGTTGAGAAGGGTAATTTTCAGGATTTGGATGGTGGATGACACTTTACAAATGGGTTTGGTGTGGCTGCTTAACAAATTAGTCTTTGTTGCTGAGACGTCCAGCTTTTCTGGGCCCATAGATACAACTGGAAATCTGAGGAACTGCCACAGAAACATAGAAATATAGAAGACTGACGGCAGAAAAAGACCTCATGGTCCATCTAGTCTGCCCTTATACTTTTTCCTGTATTTTATCTTACAATGGATATATGTTTATCCCAGGCATGTTTAAATTCAGTTACTGTGGATTTACCAACCACGTCTGCTGGAAGTTTGTTCCAAGGATCTACTACTCTTTCAGTGAAATAATATTTTCTCACGTTGCTTTTGATCTTTCCCCCAACTAACTTCAGATTGTGTCCCCTTGTTCTTGTGTTCACTTTCCTATTAAAAACACTTCCCTTCTGAACCTTATTTAACCCTTTAACGTATTTAAATGTTTCGATCATGTCCCCCCTTTTCCTTCTGTCCTCCAGACTATACAGATTGAGTTCATTAAGTCTATCCTGATACGTTTTATGCTTAAGACCTTCCACCATTCTTGTAGCCCGCCTCTACAAAATGATGGTCATGAGAGTAAGACTAAGTAACTTTCTTTAAAAAAAACCACAACTTTGGAATCCCAAAGTCAAATCATATATTCTCACTGACAAAACTGAAAATGAAAAGTGCAGTCCACCCACTTGTAGCAAATAAATACAACTCTTTTCACACACATAAACAAGGGATATCCTGTGTGGTGTTTTTGGTTATGCTGACCTTCAGGTGACACCATCTGACTAATCCTGCCCTTAAAACTCCTCAGATATTAAATTTTATTCTGTGGGGTTCAAACCCTTTACTAGGAATTGATCTCATGGATCTTTCCTTATGATTATATGCATGGCATATTAAATTTACAAGTATCCAAGTTTGATACTCAGAAATTGCAGGAAGAGATACCAAGCAGCCATCAAAATATGTAATATTTGGATAACTTATAAAATTCCAGAACAGACTGTATAGAGTCAAAACTATTTCCCTTTCAAAAAAAAAAAAATTATTCAGACAGGATACATATAGTGGACCAACAAAATAATTCTTGCTAACTGCCTGGGCAGGCATTATAACAGAGTTCAGAGGTCATTTTCCAGTCTTAAGTTTTTACTCTGAAGAAAGTTTTATGCTTAATTGAGCCCAGAAACATTTGGTGGGAAAGAAGTGGGAGGAACAGTTATAGATAAACTTTGCAGCCACCAAAACTCAGAAATAATGATTTATTAGTGTGACTGTATTCACATGTGCTTTGATGTTAAGCTGAACTGCTGAGACTATTAAATACATTCTGCATGTTAATAGGTAACATTTCCCTTGCCTTAATACAGGCTAATTTAATAGGATTTAAAGAAGATAGATGTATTATACTAAACATTCTGGTTGGAAAGTAGTGATAAATATGCATTTCCCTGTGAAAAAAATAAGCTAAATGTATCCAACCTAGTTAGTTGAGCTTAGAAATGTGAATTAGACATAAGAGTTATTATTGGCTAGCACCTGGGTAATACCAATGTATGCTCATGAGAAATGTTGAGCAGCTTTTGACTTAAAAACTAATTTAGTAAAGCATGAGCATCTCAAAAGTACATATATGCATCATTTTAAAATGATGTCTAATGCCAAACAATCCCATATTTCTCTTGCTTATGAGAACTGTGGTTAGATTGGAGGTAATTGTGTGGAAGTTGTATACCACTGACTCATGTTGTTTCTTTTTCTTCTTTTCCCACAAGTGCTGTGGTGTCTGCCTGGTCCTCTGGAACAGGTGGGGCTGGCCTGATCGGGGCCCTTTCCTACCTCGGGATGACACTGGCAGGTCTGACTCCGCAGGTCACTCTCCTCTTTATGACCATTGTTCCTGTTATCCTGCTGGCCAGGTGAGGTCTAAAAATGGGGCCTGCAAAGAGAGCCTCACGTAGATGCAAAAAAAGAGAGGTGATCCATATCAAATTGAGAGCCAGATTGGACTAATGGGGAAGGCAACTAGGCTAAAAACTAGAAGATTGTGAGTTCTAGTCTCACCTTAGAAAAGCCAACTGGATGACTTTGGGCCACCCACTCTCTCTCAGCCCAACTCATCTCACAGGGTTGCTGTTTGTGGGGAAAATAAGGAGAGCAAAGAGTATTTATGGAAATAATAAAAGTGGGCAATGGATGGATGGATGGATGGATGGATGGATGGATGAATGAATGATTGAATGAATGAATGAATGAATGAATGAATGAATGAATGAATGATGCTGGCTAGGAGAGCATAAAATGAAGCAAGAAGCAGGATATTGATTGCCTATGAAATATATGAATGTTCTGTACTTTGGACCCAGAGCCAAAAAAGTGCTTTGAGGAATTCTTCCCTTATCGAAAACAAGTCAGTAAGTGTTGTATTGCCTCTGTACAAATCGATGGTGAGACCACACGTGGAGTACTGTGTACAGTTCTGGTCACCGCACCTCAAGAAGGATATAATGCAACTGGAATCAAGGAAATGGAGCACCTCCCTTATTTACAGGTTGCAACGCCTTGGTCTCTTCAGCCCTGAAAGACGGCATTTAAGGGGTCATTTGATCGAAGTGTATAAAATCATGCATGGGATAGAAAAGGTGGATAGAGAAAAAATATTTTCTCTATTACACAATACTAGGATGAGGGGGCGCTCTCTAAAGCTCATAGGTAAGAAAGCGAGGACAAATAAAGGGAAATATTTCTTCACCCAGAGGGTCCTTGGTTGATGGAATTCACTTCCAGAAGAGGTCATAACAGCTGTCAGCCTTGATAGCTTCAAGGCAGGATTAGACAGATTCATGGATGCCAAGTGGTTATTGAAACGGATGTCCATATGCCGCCTCTATGTTGGTTGAGGCAGGCAGGATTCCCTTGAGTACCATTTGTTGAGGGTCAAGGGAAAGGGAGGGTCTTGCCTTCTCTTTCTGCTCAAGATTCCCATGGACAATTAGTGGGCCACTGTGAGACACAGAATGCTGGACTCGATGGGCTTTGGCCTGATTCAGCATGGCTCTTCTTTTGTTCTTATGTTCTAACTCCTCTATTGTTGCCACTGAAGTGTTCCTGTGTTCTTGATAGCCAGAAGCAAACTATGCTTTATTTTGAAGATAATAACTGTAACATCAACCTGGCAGGAACCTTTTATAGCTCATAACCATCTCCCTGCTTCTCCATTTCTGTAGCTATTGCTTCCTGCTGACTCCCCCTCCTCAAGCCCCTCGCTGTGGCTGGGGAGTCTGCAAGCCAAAAACACCACGTGCCCCTTCTGTGATGCAACAGCCTCTTCTCGGGGACAGATTGACACTCCCTCAAAGTAAGTGACTTTTGTGTGAGTGACTTCCTTGGCTACAGAAGAGGAAAGCATGCTTCTTTAATGAATGTTCTTCTTTTTTAAAAAAAATATTTTTTAATTGATTTAAAAATATATAGAGAATATAAAACACACACACAACATACAACAAGTGCTCTATGATTGGTGCCCACCACCAGACAAACATTCACACTCCACCACCAAATTGGGGGTGTTTCTTATATATCTTACCATTTTAATTCAAGAGCAAAATATCCATTTACATATTATAAAGTGATTCCAATTTATTCCTTGTAGCTTGGTCTCGGATTCTACTAACCGTATATCATCTTACCTTGTCCCATCGTCCCATCAATTGTCGCAAATCAGTTCCATTAACTGAATTCATCCCTTTGTCCATAATCTCAAATTGAATATGATCCACCATGTACCAGAACCAATTTTGCATTGTACATTTTGTTGCATCCTTTTAATGATAATAATAATTTAATAATTTATTGGATTTGTATGCCGCCCCTCTCCGCAGACTCGGGGCGGCTAACAACAATAATAAACACAACATGTACAATCCAATAATAAAAAACAACTAAAAACCCCTATTATAAAACCAAACATACACACAAACATACCATGCATAACTTGTAATGGCCTAGGGGGAAAAGCTATCTCAACTCCCCCATGCCTGGCAGTATAAATGAGTCTTGAGTAGTTTACGAAAGACAGGGAGGGTGGGGGCAGTTCTAATCTCCGGGGGGAGTTGGTTCCAGAGGGCCAGGGCTGCCACAGAGAAGGCTCTTCCCCTGGAGCCTGCCAAACGACATTGTTTAGTTGACGGGACCCGGAGAAGGCCAACTCTGTGGGACCTTATTGGTCGCTGGGATTCGTGCGGTAGCAGGCAGTTCCGGAGGTAATCTGGTCCATTGCCATGTAGGGCTTTTAACTGCATGTTCTTCTCTTTAAAGCTTTTCACTCTGAAAAATGCTTTTGCTGCATTCATCGCTGTGACACCCTCTGTTCAGGCCAAAAGTAGAAATGATTTTATGACAAATCTTGTCATCTTTTTTCTATTAATTATTGCATCCACACCATGAAGCCTGCTTAGTGCCCCCGATGTTTGGAGGGGGAGTTGTAGGTTTTAAAACACAAACACAGGGGTGGGAGAGTACTAAATTTTTGTTCCTTAGAGAAACTATTCCTTCCTATAAAGCCCCCATGCTCCAAATCAAACCACGCACAGACACTCCTCGAATTGCGATCATAATGGAGTCTGCCCATCACCATTGTAACTTGTGATGGTTGTAAAATGGGTCGGCCACAATTTTTCTGGACTTTTTTTGCAGCGGTTATTAAGTGAATCAGTTTAGTTGTTAAGCAAAAATGGTCATTAAGCAAATCAGGGGTTTGTGATGGGCGTGGTTTTGCTGAAAACTGGAAGTAAATGATGGTTTTTGAAGATGCTTGAAACAGCTGTAAATACAACTTGGTTGCTAAGTGCCCAAAATATGATCACATCATTGAGGGGCTTTGAACATAAGGACTTCAAATCCAAGTCATAGTCCCTCCCCCAAAAGTAGATCTATCATATTTCAGTCACTAAGCAATTGGTTGTAAGTCAACGCTAATTAAAATTAACATCCGGTCACTCTTTGGCTGTGTGCTTTCCCATAGCTTTGTGTATTTCTGGAATACTTCTCAGAAGAAAACTCAATTTCCTCTTTATAATTTTCAATTTCTCTCTTCTTGCTCCAGTGACACAAAAACCTCAGCTCACCTTGCAGGAAAAAGAACAGGTGGCCAAGGTAAGAAGTCTGCCCTGAGAAGGTGGGAAGAACCTTTTGAGCTGTGCGAGTGTAAATATGTTCCTGTTGGTGGTTAGGTTGGGATCAATGTTTTCATGTAAGAATATTATGTAGCTATTTAATATTTTCTTAATAGATTTTCTCTGGGAAAAGGTGGATTAAAAACATGGTGGAAAAAGGCAAGAAGGAAGAACATTACTTAAATACATTTTATAAATATTAGTGAATAAGATAGGGCAGTTGTGCTATAAAAGCTTAGAAGCATCTTAGATTTGAAAAAAAGAGGATTAAAAAAAAGCACATGGAGGCCTGCTGGACTAAGAGTAGAGAGACTCAAGTTTCACTTCACTTTCTGTCATGGAAACTCCTTGAGTGAATTTGGGTCACTTGTTTTCTCTCAGCTCAACTTACTCACAGGCATGTAATTATGAAGAGAGGTTGCTCCATGTATTCCCCCTTCTATCCTGAACCATATACATACATACATACATACATACATACATACATACATACATACATACATACAAACATACATACATACATACATACATACATACATACATAATTGGTGTGTGTGTGTATGTATGTATATATGATGTATATGTGTGTACATACACAGACATACACATATGCACGTGTGGTTTCTTAAAACAAATTGGCTGTTCACACAATGAACCCGTTCACTTTGTCTCTTTCAGGGTCTTTTGAAATATCTCATCCCCTTGTCTGTCGTGTATTTTGCCGAATACTTCATCAACCAGGGTCTGGTAAGTAGGATGACTACTCATTCCTTTATTGGTGGTGGGGGCTGTTTCATTTTCTGGTTGTTGTTTTTTAACATTGACTCTCTGCCTTGTTTTTTTCCCCAGTTTGAATTGTTGTATTTTCAAGACACAGCTTTAAATCACGCGGAACAATATCGCTGGTAAGTGGGAAAGTGATAAAATAGCTGCACTTTGCTTGGTGCTTTCCATATGTTAGACTGTAACTGCCTTTAGCCTCATCCCAAACTGAATAACATAGCTGAATGTTACTTGCTAGAGGAAAAATGATCATGGTACCTCTCAATTTACAGGCATTTGTTTAGCAACTGTTCAGAGTTCCAAGTAATAAGTCCATACTTAGCAAAACTCCAAGGCAGGTAGATTCCTCAAAGAATAGCGTTATTGGAAATATCATATCGGCAGAGATCTGGTAAAAACAGACTCTGAAGACTTCTGTGGTTTTCACCTAATTAAAAGTAAATGTTTTCCCACTTTCTCAAAACAATCTGTCACATTGTTCCAATCACGGCACCGGACCAGATTATCTCAGGGACCGCCTTCTGCTGCACGAATCCCAGCGACCAGTTAGGTCCCACAGAGTGGGTCTTCTCCGGGTCACATCAACTAAACAATGCCGCTTGGCGGGACCCAGGGAAAGAGCCTTCTCTGTGGCGGCCCCGGCCCTCTGGAACCAACTCCCCCCAGAGATTAGAATTGCCCCCATCCTCCTTGCCTTTTGTAAGCTACTTAAAACCCACCTCTGCCACTAGGCATGGGGGGATTGAGATTCCCTTTCCCCCTAGGCCTTTACAATTTTATGCATGGTATGTCTGTATGTATTTTTGGTTTTTTACATTAATGGGTTTTTAATCGTTTTAGTATTGGATTATTATTGTACACTGTTTTATGATTGCTGTTAGCCGCCCCGAGTCTTCGGAGAGGGGCGGCATACAAATCCAATAAATAAATAAATAAATCAAGGGGAGGTTTGGCTGCCAGGGGACATCACTCTGCCTTCCTCCAACTAGGTGTGAGAATGTCCTTGGTTCCAAAGAGAAAATATTTTGTTTTGGCCACAGAATCCCAGTTCCCAGTGTGGCAACACAGAAGCTGTCAAAAATGGCTTCGGTCAGAGTTGACAACAACGGCAGTGGGGGAAAATCAATTACAACCAGTCATTTCACCTAACAACCGTTGTAGCATCACCATTTCAGCACTTGGCAAAGAGCATAGGGTTATGATCAGTCGGGGTCATGTGATCACCATCTGCACCCTTCCCAGCCAACCTCTGACAAGCACAGTCAATAGGGAATTTATAGGTAGTCAAGGACTACCTATAAATTTGAAAACGCTTGTGCTACATCTAAATATTTGTGGTTAGTATAGTCATATGGAGAAGTAACAATTTAACCAACCATATTGTGGCTTGAGCCAAATTCTTACTGTCTTTTTGCAGGTATCAAATGCTGTATCAGGCAGGAGTTTTTATCTCCCGTTCCTCTGCTAGCTGTATACGGATCCGGAAAATATGGCTTCTGGCTATATTGCAGGTAAAAAAATTTCCTGACCAACGTTTCCCCTTCTTCTCCATTTAGTGATTCCTTCCCACCTTTTTAAAACAGGTCCTCTCTTGACTATAAGATTTATTCCACTCCTCTCACTTGCTTTGTATTTATGTACAGTGATACCTCGTCTTACGAACCCCTCTTCATACGAACTTTTCATGATACGAACCCAGTTTTTAAGATTTTTTTGCCTCTCATTCCGAACTATTTTCACCTTACGAACCCGAGCAGCCGCCAGGATTTCCCTGAGGCTCCTCGATTCCCTTCATTTTTGCCAGCGCTGCTTTGAATCCCAGCGACAAACTCCCCCCTTCCAAACTGCATGGGGAAAAGAGTCATGGAGCTCAAGAGAGGAGAAAGGTGTGGGAGAAATGAGCAGAACAGGGTGGGCAAAAACGGGAGGGACTCATGCAGCTCAAGAGGGGAGAAAGGTGTGGGGAAAATGAGCAGAACGGGGTGGGCAAAAACAGGAGGGACCCATGGAGCTCAAGAGGAGAAAGGTGTGGGAGAAATGAGCAGAACAGGGTGGGCAAAAACGGGAGGGACTCATGGAGCTCAAGAGGGGAGAAAGGTGTGGGGAAAACGAGCAGAACGGGGTGGGCAAAAACGGGAGGGACTCATGGAGCTCAAGAGGGGAGAAAGGTGTGGGGAAAACGAGCAGAACGGGGTGGGCAAAAACGGGAGGGACTCATGGAGCTCAAGAGGGGAGAAAGGTGTGGGGGAAACGAGCAGAACGGGGTGGGCAAAAACGGGAGGGACTCATGGAGCTCAAGAGGGGAGAAAGGTGTGGGGAAAACGAGCAGAACGGGGTGGGCAAAAACGGGAGGGACTCATGCAGCTCAAGAGGGGAGAAAGGTGTGGGGAAAACGAGCAGAACGGGGTGGGCAAAAACGGGAGGGACTCATGGAGCTCAAGAGGAGAAAGGTGTGGGGGAAATGAGCAGGACAGGGTGGGCAAAAATGGGAGGGAAAGACCCATGGAGCTCAAGAGAGGCTCTTTTCGCCTTGCTTCGTTGGGACTGCCACCTCTTGCCACTTCTCGCTGTCCCTCCCCCCACTTCGTTCGCCTCAGCTTAGTCTGTCCCCCCAGCCCCGCTTTTTTTTTTTTAAGCCTTAATGTTTTGGATTTTCCTAATGGGCTTGCATGCATTATTGGCTTTTCCATTGATTCCTATGGGAAACATTGTTTCATCTTACGAACTTTTCACCTTGCGAACCTCCTCCCGGAACCAATTAAGTTCGTAAGACGAGGTGTTACTGTATTAGAATTATTTACATTCGGCCTACTTTCATAGGCTCAAGATGGTTTGCATCAGGCAAACAAATAAAAATAACAAAATCTGACTACAGTAAACAGTTGAATGCTCTATTAACATCATAAATAACTGTCGGAATCAACCAGGAGAGATTCATCAGGGGCATAAGCTATTAATATTTGCGAAAGATACATGAGTTTAAAAACCTGAGAGCAAGGTCTGATTAAAAACAAAAAAGAACCAGTGAGTCTCTATTTGAATAACCTGTGACCTGCCACTGTAAACTGTTTCTCGTCTATGATTTGGCTTCCAGAAAATTGCTACTGTTTTACCAGGCTAATTTTCTTTTGTTCTCTAGTGCCTGAATATGGTGTTTCTCCTGTTTGCCGTGAGCTACATGTTTTTACCCAGTATCTTTCTGGTTTTTGTGCTGATATTATATGAGGGATTGCTAGGAGGAGCTGGCTATGTGAACACTTTCCATTGTGTCAGCGAAGAGGTGAGTTTGAGGGAAGAAACAGAAATGGGATTGGAAAGATGGAAGATCAGTCATATACTGGGAGACAGAGGAGAGCATCTCATGCTTAAATGTGCAGAACAAATAAACATCCTATGATTGCCCTTTTCTTCATAGTCCTTGACATCCTGCTAACCATAATACCTTAACAATGGCCAGAGAGTGCCCACATCACCTCATCGCATTTTAATTAGGAAATACATCAGAATTGTAGCATAGGCTCTAAATATAACCGTTCACAATTAACCAGAGTAACTTCCTAGATCTAGTCAGTTTCAGCTGGCCAAAGAATGGTAAATTGTCACTCTTGACCAGAAGGTTACTCCCCCCTAGAATAAAAGATGTCATTATTATAAGATTTGCAGGGCTGCTCTGCAAACAAATTCAATGGTAACTCTTATACCAGTATAGGAAAAAACAAATATTTCCATTTCAGCTTTGGGAACAATCCTCAACTAGGAAGGAACAGTTCACTTCTTTAAAGACTTTGATATTCGGTTATCCAACTTCAGTTTAAATATTTTCAATGAACCTAATTCTTCCAGCAGTCACTTGTACAAAATACTAACATCTGCGGTTGGCTTCATATAAATTAAACCATGGCTTGTTAAAAATAAAATAGAGTTTAAGTTACAGTGGACGGCTTCACATCTTATGCTAAATCCTAATCAAACACACCACGTAGATTAGATTAGATTAGATTAGATTTATTGGATTTATATGCCGCCCCTCTCCGCAGACTCGGGGCAGCTCACAACAATGGCAAAAACAGTACATAGTGACAAATCCAATACCAACCAATCCAATTACAATTTTAAGTTAAGAAATTCATAAAACAATCCCAATATATATAAAAAACAAGCACACAATCAATCAAACACCAAAACAACATAGGCAAGGGGGAGATGTTTCAGTTCGCCCATGCCTGACGGCAGGGGTGGGTTTTAAGGAGTTTACGAAAGGCAAGGAGGGTGGGGGCAATCCTAATCTCAGGGGGGAGCTGGTTCCAGAGGGCCGGAGCCACCACAGAGAAGGCTCTTCCCCTGGGTCCCGCCAGACAACACTGTTTAGTCGACGGGACCCGAAGAAGGCCGACTCTGTGGGACCTAACCGGTCGCTGGGATTCGTGCGGCAGAAGGCGGTCCCGAAGATATTCTGGTCCGGTGCCATGAAGGGCTTTATAGGTCATAGCCAACACTTTGAATTGTGACCGGAAACTGATCGGCAACCAGTGCAGACTGCGGAGTGTTGGAGTAATATGGGCATACTTAGAGAAGTCCATAATTGCTCTCGCAGCTGCATTCTGCACGATCTGAAGTTTCCAAACACTTTTCAAAGGTAGCCCCATGTAGAGAGCGTTACAGTAGTCGAGCCTCGAGGTGATGAGGGCATGAGTGACTGTGAGCAATGACTCCCGGTCCAAATAGAGCCGCAACTGACGCACCAGGCGAACCTGGGCAAACGTCCCCCTCGCCACAGCCGAACAGTATTGTGCCACATTTTAAAAAGCCAGAAGGAAGGTGTGTATTATACTTTGCAGAGACGAGAAATCCATATCCAGTGTCATGGCAGAGAAATATGATTTCCCCCCTCTCTTTTCTTCCATGCAGAGCAAGCCGGAACATCGAGAATTTGCCATGGGAGTAGCTTGCATAGCTGATACTCTGGGTATCTCGCTGTCAGGGGCCATTGCCATCCCTGTCCACAACTATTTCTGTCACCTGCGTTGAAGTCTGTTTTCCAAAGGAATCAACAGTTGTCTTGGCGTACTATACCTTTGGTCTTCAATTGCTGATACTCAGTTGTATGGGTGGGAAGCTCTTGGTTGTTTATTGGCCGACCTTCAAGCACAAGAAAAAGGGAATATCAGAAGCTGCTAGGGATTTATCCTCTTGATTTAATTTCCTGAACATTCTGATTGGGGAAATTAGACAGTTTTAATGAGCCACCAAAAACACAGCTGAGGTTGTGTTTTTTCCTCTTTACGTTGTATAGGATTTATCAGGGTTGAAGGCATTAACCACTTGCTGGTTGCTGTTGGATGGAATCATGTTATAGAGAGAAAATGCCAGCTAAATAGTAAATAAAACTACTTCAACTGCTGTGTCCAGGCTTACCTTAGGTCCTCAGCTGACCCCAGGCTGTTGTTACAAGCTGATTGGTGGCAACCGTTCTGTCACGACTATATAAGGAGTTGTCAAGGGTACAGACGTTGCCGCTCTCGGTTAGCCTGAGTGTGCCACACCAAGCAGTCGGGCTAGCACTTTTACTGTTAGCATTTACCTTGAGCAGAATAAACTTGTTAGCCTTTTGAATGTTTTTGCCTCAGTTTCTATGTCTTGAATTTTCTCTCTAAGTCAGTGATGGCGAACCAATGGCACGAAGCCATATCTGCTGGCACGCCAGCTATTGCCCTAGCTCAGCTCCAGCACACATGTGCACACCGACCAGCTGATTTTCGTCTCACGAGGAGGCTCTGGGAGGGCATTTTCAGCTTCCAGAGGGACTCCGGGGGAATGGGGGAGGGTATTTTTGCCCTCCTCAGGCTCCAGGATAGCCTCTGGAGCCTGAGGAGGGTGAAAAACAAGCCTACCGGGCCCACCAGAAATTGGGAAATGGGCTGTTTCTGGGGCCTCCGGGGGGACAATTTTCGCCCTCCCCAGGCATTGAATTATGGGTGTGGGCACTCACAGAGGTATGATGATGATGATGATGATGATGATAATAATAATAATAATTTATTAGATTTGTATGCCGCCCCTCTCCACAGACTCGGGGCGGCTCACAACAACAATAATAGCAATATACAATGTAACACATCTAATATTAAAAGAAAGTATTTTAAAAAAACCGTCATTTAAAAAAGATACAATACAAGCATATCATACATAAAGTCTATAAGCTTAGGGGAGATGTCTCAATTCCCCCATGCCTGGCGATATAGATGGGTCTTAAGCAATTTACGAAAGGCAAGGAGGATGGGGGCAGTTCTGATCTCTGGGGGGGAGTAGATTGCAGAGGGCTGGGGCCGCCACAGAGAAGACTCTTCCCCTGGGGCCAGCCAGACAACATTGTTTAGTTGACGGGACCCGGAGAAGGCCAACTCTGTGGGACCTTATCGGCCGCTGGGATTCTTGCGGCAGAAGACAGTTCCGGAGATATTCTGGTCTGATGCCATGTAGGGATTTATAGGTCAGCCAAGGCAAGCCACAGAGTATTGGAGAGATGTGGGCAAACCGAGGTAAGCCCACAATAGCTCTCGCGGCCGCATTCTGCACGATCTGAAGTTTCCGAACACTTTTCAAAGGTAGCCCCATGTAGAGAGCGTTGCAGTAGTCGAACCTCGAGGTGATGAGGGCATGAGCGACTGTGAGCAATGACTCCCTGTCCAAATAGGGCTAATGTCTAGTGGAAGGTCTTAAGAATAAAACCTATCAGGAAAGACTTAATGAACTCAATCTGCATAGTCTGGAGGACAGAAGGGAAAGGGGGGACATGATTGAAACATTTAAATACGTTCATATGTTAAAGGGTTAAATAAGGTTCAAGGAGAGAAGTGTTTTTAATAGGAAAGTGAACACAAGAACAAGGGGGCACAATCTGAGGTTAGTTGGGGGAGAGATTCGCTTAACAACCATGTTACTAACTTAACAACCGTAGCGATTCACTTAATTACGGCAAGGAAGGTTGTAAAATGGGGCAAAACATATTTAACAGCTGTCTTGCTTAGCAAAAGAAATTTTGGACTTAATTGTGCTCCTAACTGAAGGCTACCTGTATTGAGCAGAAGTACCTGATATTTAGAATTGTTTATTAACTGATGCTGTAGTCCACTAAGTTTGGAATTCCTGCTCCCACCCCAATATTCCTACAGATTTGGCCTATATAATGATAGCGTTATGTTTAATTTGAATTGTGCAAAGGTGGGAATTAAACATTGCACACAGTGAGTTCCAGCTGCAACTATTTATAATACTTGTAAATGAGTATAATATTCCAGAACCAAAGGCACATATACAGTAGTGGGTTGGTACAGACTTGGCTAGCTGGCATTCTCGAGAACCTTGCCAATTAAACATGAGATTATAAATTGGTTATTAAATTGCAATATTTACTAACTCCAATAAAGTATGCTTTAAATCAGAGGTCCCCAACCTTTTTTGCACCAGGGACCGGCTTTCAGCTAGACCAGTTTTCCATGGCCCGGTGGGGGGGGGGGGGAGCTAGCTGTCAGCGGCGCCGTAAAAGGGGCGATCAAGAGAGGAATGGGTGAATGAATGGACGGAGGGTGGGAAGGAAGGAAGGAAAGAGGGAAGGTACAGGAATAGAAGAAGGGTGCAAAGAAGCAAAGAAAGGTGTGAAAGGGGAGAGTAAGAGAGGAAGGAGTGAAAGAAGGGAATGAGGGAGGAAAGAAGGGAGGAAGGAAAAGGAAAGCAAGAAATGGAGGGAGGAAAGGAAGGGAGGAAAGGAAGGAAGGAAGGAAGGAAGGAAGAAGGAAAGAGGGAAGGGACAGGAACAGAGGAAGGAAGCAAGGAAACTTATGAAAGGGGAGAGTAAGAGAGGAAGGACTGGAGGGAGGGAGGGAAGAAGGTAGGAAGGAGAAAGAAAAGAAATAGAGGAAGGAAAGGTAAAAGAGAGAAAGAAAAAGAGCAAGAAAGAAAGAGAAAGAAAGAAAGAAAGAAAGAAAGAAAGGCAACTTCAAAGAAAGGCTCACTGAGCATCTCTCACTCTCTCTCTCTTTCTATCCCTCTTTCTTTCTTTCTCTTCCTTTCTCTCTCTCCTCTTCCTTTATCTCCTCTTTCTCTCCCCCCTCTCTCCCCCTTTCCCTCTCTCTTTCTCTCTCCCTCTCTTGCTATCTCTCCCCCCTTTCCCTCTCTTTCTCTCTCTCCCCCCTCTCTCTTTCTCTCTCTCTCCCCCTCTTTCTCTCTCTTCTTCTCACTTTCTCTCTCTTGTTTTCTTTCTGTCTCTTTTGCTTTCTCTCTCTTTCACTCTTTCTCTCTTGTTTTGTTTCTCACGCTCTTTCTCTCTCTTGTTCTCTCTCTCTTGCTATCTCTTTCTCTCCCCCCCTTTCTCTCACTCTCTCTTTCTCACTTTCTCTCTATCTTGCTGTCTGTTGCTTTCACTCACTCTCGTTCTCTCTCCGTTCTTCTCAGCGGTGACGCGCGCACGCCCTGCCCGCCTCACATTTGCCGAGAGGACTTTCGCCCCGGGCTCTCAGCAAGGGGGTTTGCATGAGAGGCGGGGCCGGCGGAAGGTGATATTCAATGTCGGGGGCGCACGGGCGGTTTTGCGCGCGCTCCCTATCTCCCTGCTAGCCCACTTGGAATACGTATTCAAAATAAGAAAAGCCTTTGCCGGCGAAGGCTTTTCTTATTTTGAATACAGTATTCCGAGTGGGCTAGCAGGGAGATAGGGAGCGCGCGCAAAACCGCCCGTGCGCCCCCGACATTGAATATCACCTTCCGCCGGCCCCGCCTCTCATGCAGCCCCCTTGCTGAGAGCCCGGGGCGAAAGTCCTCTCGGCAAATGTGAGGCGGGCAGGGCGTGCGTTCCGGGTGCGGGAGGAGCTGCGGTGAAAGGCAGGAGGTGGCAGAGGAGCAGAGGGGGCAAATCGGGCGGGCGGTGGGCAGCGCGGAAAGGCCGAGGGGGCCCTGGCGCCGCGGACCGGCTGAAAACCCCCAACGGCCCGGTCCCGGTCCGCGGACCGGCGGTTGGTGACCCCTGCTTTAAATGCAACTCAATTGCAACATAAGATTGGTATATATGTTTGCAAACAATGTATTTAACAGGCTTAATTTGCTGAAACACAGAAGATATAATGTTTCTATGAAATATATAATATACAGATGGGTATTAAATATTTGTTGTGTTCAAAATCAGTTTCAGTAAGCAAGGAGCTATAACTATGCAGATTTTGTTCTGCATATGTTGTTTAAATGTTTAACATTTAATATGTTAAAATTTAAACATTTGCTAGACCAATACAGTGATACCTCTACTTACGAACTTAATTTGTTCCGTGATCAGGTTCTTAAGTAGAAAAGTTTGTAAGAAGAAGCAACTTTTCCCATAGGAATCAACGTAAAAGCAAATAATGTGTGTGATTGGGGAAACCACAGGGAGGGTGGAGGTCCTGTTTCCTCCCAGGAGATTCCCAAAGAGGCCCCATGGAGGCTTCTCCCCACCTTTTCCGACCCTGTTTCCTCCCAAGAGATTCCTACTTAGGCCCCATGGAGGCTTCTCCCTGCCTTTTCCGGTTACAGTTTTGGAGGCTCAGGTTTGTAAATGGAAAATGATTCTTGAGAAGAGGCAAAAAAATCTTGAACACCCGGTTCTTATCTAGAAAAGTTCATAAGTAGAGGCGTTCTTAGGCAGAGGTACCCCTGTACTGGAATAAAGTTCATCTGTCTGAAACCCACCCTACATATTGGACATTATTGCTATTGAGAATATTTCACCAGAGGATTACTACACTCCTCTGTTCGCAACATACCACCAGACTTAAAATTTTGGGCCTAGAAAACATACAACTTTGTTGCCTTTGATCTGACTTAAATGTAGCACACAATTATATAATACAATGTCCTACCTGTCAATGACTAATTCAGCTTCAACAGCAACAATACAGGAGCTCGCAATAGATACAAACTTAATGTAAACCACTCCAAACTTGATTGCAATACATTACCTGACTCTAGTTTCTTCTCCAAACACCCATAAGTTTAAAGTGTCTACCATTTATCTCACCCAGTGGTGGGCTACTAACTGGAACGCTAAATTGCGCTCGCCGCGGTGGCTCATGAGTGCTTGCGGGGCCAGCATGATTTTGCTTCTGCACCTGTGGAGGTAGCAAAATCGTGCACGGAGCCGCAGGTGTGCCCATGTTTTGGCATGCGTGGAAGCAAAAAAACCTTGCCGAAACACGAGTGCACCTGCGACTGTGTGTGATTTTGCAATCTCCAGAAGTGCAGAAACAAAATTGCACTGGCCCCGCAAGCATTTATGAGCCATGGCGGCAAGCCCAATTTAGTGTTCCGGCTAGTAACCCACCGCTGATCTCACCCCATTCCTAAGAGGTCTGTAGGAGGCGTGTATAAGGGCCCCAGCGTGCCTACCATCCCTGTCCCAAAGTCCCCATATATTCGTAAAATATCACATGCTCAAAACCTTATACATATATTTATATTAATGCTTATACTTTGTAGCTTGACAAAATAAATAAACAAATAAAAATAAAAATAAATGCCATTAAAGGTAACGAGTCTTTTGTTTTAGCTTAATAATTGCGATTAGTTAATATCCCAGGGGCAGGGGTGCTTTAAACACATTGGAAGAGAAAGTTAATTACAACAGAATAAATTGTATTAACCACATTTATTTTAATTTAAATGTACATCAATTATTTATTGTTATCTTACCCTCCCACCTTTCATGTAGTACAGCGAGTTCACTGGATTGGTGGGGTCAGGTGTACATTTAACTTTTAATTTAAAAGTTTTTGCTAAGTTTACAATTGAAGGCAGGTATATAGATGTGGAACTTACAAAATATGCCCCAAAATATAGTTTACTGTAGCTGTTTAAGAAATGTTCTTTGTTTCCTTTTTTTTTTTTTGGTCGAGTAAATCGAATAAACTGATAAAATATCATTTTTGTCAAATATTATTGAATAACATGCGCGGATATTAGTAAATATACGGTACGCAATTTTTCTGTTGCGTTTTTTTGAAGTCATAAGGTTTTTAAAAAAAAAAAAAAAAGATGCAGTATGGATGAAACGTAGCGGAGATGGGGATCCCTATTCAAACGGAAAATCCATGTGAAAGATCGTAATTATTTACCAGAAAATGCATGGATAGCTAAAAGATACAACATATTGATATTCATAAGCTTTACTTCCGTCAAACGTTGAAAGCTATACTTTTCGATAATCCTCCTAGGGACGCTACAGTACGTACACTTAAGGTTGCAACTCTATGATCAAAAAACCAACTTTGCTTTTCTTCACTAACGGAAGTCGCCAGGGAGTGCGGGATTTTTCTATCTGTTGGGGGGGGAGCGGAAGGAGTCATCGGTTCTGCGACTTCCTGCAAGGCCTCGCGCTTGCCCAGTGATTCCGTGGTGGCGAGGCTTCCTAGTCGGCACTGCCCGAGCTGAACGCGTGTTGAAGCCGATCGCCCGGCGGTAGGAGGCTGAAGAAGGCGAAGGGGAAGATGGGAGGGAAGATCCGGAGAGTGGTAGCGGTGGAGGGGAAGCGGCAACAGGGGATTTATTTATCCGAACTAATGCGGGGACTCCCGCTTGAGTGGGGAGGGGTTGGGGGCTGGGTTAGATGACCTCAAAGGTCCCTTCCGACTCTTAATAAATAAATAAGTAAATAAATTTGAGCGATCTGTAAAAAGGGAATAACAGGCAAAGTACCTTCTTCTCCCGCATGTCTTGCCTTTCTTTGATTGGTTTTTTTTTTAATATTATTGAGTTGGGCTTTGGACACGATATTTGGGTCTTGTTTTGGGTCTTGTTATGAATTGTTACGCATAACTCCCCCCCCCCCCCAAACCTGATGTTCTCTAGATGGGTTTGAACTACTACGATTCCCAAGGGAGGGGGGGAGGTTGCTAAGGATTGTGAGAGGAAGCCCAAAACAACTGGGAGGCATCAGGCTGAAGAAAAGACACATTGTAAAAAATGTCATTCCAGCAAAAAGGGTGGAAGAGCAATGAAATTCAACCCGGATAAGACTTGAGTGGCTCTGGGTCCTTCCTCCTAAAGACGATTCCATCTTTCTGTCTTTGGTCTTGGGAGGGACAACAATTTCCTCCTCGGATAGGGCTCACAACTTGGGTGTCCTCCTAGACCCACAGCTGAGGCTAGAGCAACACCTCTCAACTGTGGCTAGAGGGGTTTTGCACAGGCTTGACGTGCCCACCAGGTGCGGCCCTACCTACCTGACCAGGAGGCACTCCGCACAGTCACTCATGCCCTCATCACCTCTCGTCTTGACTATTGCAATGCGCTCTACATGGGGCTGCCCTTGAAGAATGTTCGGAGACTTCAGCTGGTGCAAAATGCAGTGGCGCATGCAGTAATGGGTATACTTAGGTATGCCCATGTTACTCCATCTTTATGCAAGCTGCATTGGTTGCCAGTTGGTCTCAGAACCCAATTCAAGGTGCTGGTTATCACCTTTAAAGCCCTAAATGGCTTAGGGCCACTGTTCCTTCTAAGCTGTTAGCCGCTCTGAGTCCGCTTTGGATTGAGCAGCATATAAATACAGTAAGTAAGTAAGTAAGTAAGTAAGTAAAATCAGACTAGAATTGGAAGGGACCATCCTAAGATAAAACAATACAGGACCTTGGAGGTCATCTAGCCCAACCCCTCTGTTCAGGCAGGAAATCCTATACACCAGGGGTAGGCAAAGTTGTCTCCTCTATGACTTGTGGACCAACTCCCAGAATTCCTGAGCCAATCATGCTAGCTCAGGAATTCTGGGTGTTGAAGTACACATGTCACAGGAGAGAGCCAACTTTGCATTAACAGTGGTGGGCTCCTGCCGGTACAGCTAATTGCGTGCAGTTCTGCGGCTGTGGTGTGCGAGTGTGGGTTTGAGCACAATTTGCTTCCGTGTGCACGTGTGGGTTCGAGTACAATTTTGCTTCCTGCACCTTCCTGCAGGTAGCAAAATCTTGCATGAGGATGCACGTGTTTCTGCAAAGTTTTTTGCTTCCATGCATGCTTCTGCGCAAAAACACCTCACCGAAACATGTGCATCCTCATGCAAGATTTTGCTACCTGCACAGGTGCAGGAAGCAAAATTGTACTCGAACCCACGCTTGCACGCACAGAGCTGCAGAGCTCTGCGTATTGAGCCATTTCAGCAGGAGCCCACCCCTGCTATATACCATTTCAGAGAAGTCCATTCCTCTTCTGAAAAACCTCCCGTGAGGAAGCAGCCACGACATCTGAAGGGAATCTCTTCCACTGATTACTTGTTCTAACTGTTAGTACGTTACTTCTTTAATTCCAGTTTTCTCTCTCTTTCCTTGATTAGTTTCCATCAATAAAACCAACAATAAAAATTGTTTGTATTGATTTTATTTATTTATTTCTTCAATTTCTATGCCACCATATTCCTTAGGGCAGGGATGGCAAACCTTTTTCTCCTCAGGTGCCAAAAGAGCGTGCGCACACAGTATCGCGCAGTGCACGAGTGCCCACACCCATAAGCCTGGGGAGCTCCAAAACAGTTTCTCCCCATTCCATGGAGGCTCTCTAGAGGCCTGTTTCCCAACTACTGATGGCCTGGTAGGTTTGTGTTTCACCCCCCGCCCGCCCCCCAGGCTCCAAAGGCTTCCCTGGAGTTGGGGGCAGGATAAAAATCCCCCCCCCAAGGCTCTCTGGAAGCCAAAATCGCCCCCCCCCCAAAAAAAAAATCTCTGGGTGAATCAAAAATCAGCTGACCAGCACACATGTACACGTTGGAACTGAGCCAGGACAATGGCTTGCATGCCAGCAGATATGGCTCTGCGTGCCACTTGTGTTCGCCATTACTGCCCTAGGGACTCCAGGTGGCTCACAGCAAAAAATATAAAACATCAATAATAGTACAAAAACCTCTAAAAACAGTTTAAAAACAATTTACAATGCAAACAGTTAAACCCCGGCATACCATTCATGGCAGGATCTCCTGGTTACCATTATAAGATCAGTGGCCCGAGGCCTGTCAGAAAAGCCAGGTCTTTAATCGCTTTCTAGAAGGCCAATAGGTGGAAGTAGTCCGGATCTCAGGAGTTATATCAAAAGTGAGTAGACTAGCTGGATAGTCGTCTACCTGCCTAATCTCAAGCATCAGTTACATCTAACATTTCTTTCTGTGCAGAAGTTGAGTTTTTCTGGATCAAAGTGAAACATAATGTACATTCAAACATTTTTGAAATTGTTAGAAATAGATGTATGAATATGACAGTACTATATACTAACTGGACTTTTCAATCTTTATATTATTCTCTAGGATCAGAAATCGTTTGTGAGTGATCATCCAAAGTTGTTGCCATGTCGCGTTTTTTTACTACGGGCTCAGACAGTGAGTCAGAATCGTCGGTCTCTGGAGATGAATTAGTAGCCAAGCCTGTTGGAGGCAATTTTGGGAAACAGTAAGTATATGTAGGGGATGGTTAGGATTGGAGAGTAGATTCTAGATTCCTAGAAAATAATTAGATTGCATAAAATAGGCGGAGTAATATTTTTATGTTGCATTTTGCCTATTAGTTCAGGCCATTGAATGAAAATATCTGATATTACAATTTGTATTTCTAGTGTAATCTCTGAATAGCATTACTTGCAACAGGTAATCCTAATCTATAATTAAAAATAGGCTAGAAAAAACATTCTGGTATTAATGTTATTTGTATCCCTGTACAGATGCATTCAAATATGTTATAAAACAATCCTGTTAATGGTTTTATTGTAACAACTGTTGGCATAAGCTGTCCATCTTACACTTACTCCCCTTTGACTTCTAGTTTCTTCTACCAGTTACTCATAGGTATCTATCAGCTATTTTCCTTCTTGTCTTGTAGACCTTTGATGCTGAGTGAGGATGAAGAAGATACAAAAAGAGTTGTGCGCAGTGCTAAAGACAAAAGGTGATGCATACTGGAAGAAGAAGGGTACCTAAAGTTTGGACGGATTGGACCAAAATGATATTTTTTCAATCTCTGGAAAGTCCCTTATCCTGTTGGTGGCTGTTTTGAGGCCATAGCCTTTGTTCATGGCCCAAATACTGTACAGTGTTCCCTCGCTTTTCCGCGGGGGATGTGTTCCAAAACTGCCCGCAAAAGTCGAATTTCCGCAGAGATGCGGAAATAAATACACTATTTTTGGCTATGAACAGTATCACAAGCCATCCCTTAACACTTTAAACCCCTAAATTGCAATTTTCCATTCCCGTAGCAACCATTCAGATTATTACTCACCATGTTTATTTATTAAAGTTTATTTAAAAAATTATTTATTAAAGGCAGACAAAAGTTTGGCGATGACACATGACGTCATCAGGTGGGAAAAACCGTGGTATAGGGAAAAAACCCGCGAAGTATTTTTTAATTAATATTTTTGAAAAACCCGTGGTATAGACTTTTCGCGAAGTTCGAACCCGTGAAAATCGAGGGAACACTGTATATCTCTTTATTTTGTCTTCACTCCCCTGGTTTAATTGTTCCTTGTCCTCTTTTTCCTGCCTGCCAGATTTGAGGAACTAACCAATTTGATCAAAACAATCCGGAATGCTATGAAGATCCGAGATGTCACCAAATGTCTGGAGGAATTTGAATTGTTGGGCAAGGCTTATGGGAAGGCCAAGAGTATTGTCGACAAGGAAGGGGGTGCCCCATTTCTATATCCGCATCTTGGCAGATCTTGAGGATTATCTCAATGAGGTATTAGCTGGAGAGCATGATAGACAAGAAAATTGTTGTTGTTTTTGTTGTCTGGTCAGAAAGGATTACACGCTCCAATTTGTTTTATCAGGAAAGTGCCTCTATAATGTGTTGAAACATGCTCTCCCCTGCGATACAAAAGAAAAAGGATGATGTCTCATCCTGAAGGTCCACTGTGGTTCTTTTTTCCAAAAAAGGCTTTGATTCAGGTCACATACCCTGTTTCCCCGATAGTAAGACACCCCCTATTGTAAGACGTATCGGGGGGTTTCAGGGGGGTCGGCTAATATAAGCCGTACCCCGAAAGTAAGACATATGTCTTACTTTCGGGGAAACATGGGGGTATTGCCGCCTCCCTCTCATCTAGCTGCGCGCCGCCTCCTGCCCACTTCCGCACCGTCCCCCTCTCCATACGTCACCGCGTCTGCCACCTCCCTCTGATCTTAATGAGCGCCGCCTCCTGCCCACGTCCGCACCGTCCCCCTCTCCATACGTCGCCGCGTCTGCCACCTCCCTCTGATCTTAATGAGCGCCGCCTCCTGCCCACTTCCGCGCCACCATAAGTCACCGCGTCTAAACGTTAATTTTATGGTTAAAACAAAAAATTCGACAATTTTTTTCCAATATAAGACATACCCCAAAAGTAAGACATAGTGGGGCTTTTGGGGATAAAAAGAAAGTAAGACACTGTCTTACTTTCGGGGAAACACAGTAATAGTCCACCTCAGAATTGAGGAAAAGATGTGAAGATAATCTTTCCTGACTCTAGTCCCGACTCTTTGTTTCTATTGTGTTTCCCTGAAAATAAGACAGGGTTTTATTTTCTTTTAACCCCCGAAATATGGAGCCAAGGTGGGGAGAGCATCCCCCCCCCCCGCCCTTAGCGAGGTCGAGACATGCAAAAGTCCCCTTCCTTCTGCCCTCTCCGGGATCGTCCTCCCTGCACCTCTGGCTTGGCGGGCTCCATAGTGGGGCCTTCCTGCTGCCTTACAATGCTGGGCATGAGTTAACACCAAATATTTCCTCGCGCTGGGTGAGTTGCTGCTGCTGCTACCGCCACCACCTTTCCAAGGAAAAGATGGGGGGCTTTGAACAAGTGGGAGCTACTGGGTGAGGGAGCGGCTGCCTCTGTTGCCCCCGAGGAGACTTGATGTGGGTACATGGGTCATAGCCCCCCTTTACCTGGAAAGTAGTTGGGCTTATTCCAGTGCATGCCCTGAAAAGCCCTATTGGGCTTAATATCAGGACATGTCCTATTGTCAGGGAAACACAGTAGCGAGTTGCTGGTTCATAATGAATTAATTACAATATAATATAGATAGTGCAGGTACATAATATTTCCAGAAATTTAGAAATCATGGTATTCTAATCATTTTTTCCTTTGTTGGTAAGTGGTAACCAATACATCTGAAAGTAACATTGACTGAGATAAAAAAAATATGACTTCTTTTTGCTTGTCTTGCCCTTATGTTGTTTCTTTTTTTCTTACAATATGTTTTGATTTTTTCTTTGTTGTTTTTAATGTATTTAATCAATAAAAACTATTTTTTTTTAAAAAAAAATAGCATTGTGAAAGCTAGAGTGAAAAGCTTCTTCTAAAAATGTTTTTTTCCAGCTGTTTAGACCAGTGACTTTCAACCTTTTTTGAGCTGCGGCACATTTTTTACATTTATGAAACCCTGGGGCACATTGAGCAGGGGGGGGGGGGGGGGCTAAAAAAAGTTTGGACAAAAAAATTCTCTCTCTCTTCCTCCCTTTCACATTATTTCTCTCTCCCTCCCTCTCTCTCCATCCCTCTTTCTTTCTCTCTCTCTCCATCCCTCTTTCTTTCTCTTTCTTCCTTCCTCTCCTTTTTGCTCTCTCTCTCCCTCCCTCCCTCCCTCTATGTCTTTCTCTCTCTCTCCTTCCCTCCCTCTGTTTCTCTCTCTCTCTTGCTTTCTTTCTCTCTCTTTCTCTCTCTCTTGCTTTCTTTCTCTCTCTTGTTCTCTTTCTCTCCTGCTTTCTTTCTCTCTCTCTCTCTCTCTCTTGCTTTCTTTCTCTCTCTCTTGTTCTCTTTCTCTCTTTCTTTCTCTCTCTCTCTCTCTCTTCCTTTCTTTCTCTCTCTGAGCTTCGCGGCACACCTGACCATGTCTCGCGGCACACTAGTGTGCCCCGGCACACTGGTTGAAAAACACTGGTTTAGACTGCTTGTACAATGGGTTGCACAGTCGGCGCTCCCAACTCGCATATCCACATATGAGCCTTTTTGTTTGTTACGATCAAATGATTTTAATTAGCTCCTCCAGTCATTGTTGACCAATACATTCATCTACTGTTCACATGATCTTCAACCTCAATGATCATCAGTGCAGCTGGAAGTCATTGAAGTTGGAGAGCAACATCTGGTAGACATCAGGTTGAAATAAGGTCATCATCTGAGCTCCGCTTTCAGAGGTTATGTAGCTCTAGCAAGAGATGGAAGTTCTTTGGTAACGACAGCTCATTTTTATCCCTCCATGCCTTTCCCCGCATTCATTTAATTCTAATCCATTAATAATAGTTTTTCTGTCTGTTTGGATTTTGGAGTCGGTATGTTTTTGATAGCTTGGTTTGCTTGTTTTGGCAACTTTTATTTCCTAGTTTAAGCCTTTTTGTGACCATTGCTCTGATCTGAAAGAATTATTCTGCCATCCCAAAGTGTAACAAACCCAGCACTTTGTATGTGTTGGGCATTTGAAAATGCTCTCTCCATAGTCATTTCTACTTGCAATTTCTGAACGCACATTTATTTATTTATTCATTCATTCATTCATTCATTCATTCATTCATTTATTCATTCATTCATTCATTTATTTATTCATTCATTCATTCATTCATTTATTTATTTATTTATTTATTAGATTTGTATGCTGCCCCCTTTCCGTGGACTCGGAACGGCTATTTGCTGTTTGCATAATATTTACTGGATCCTAGGGGAGTAATTATTGAATAGAATCGGTTTTGCTGAGTCTGAGGAAGCAAGTGGTGCTGCTCTCCATGTGCTCTCTCTTTCGTTTTCTGTAGGTTTGGGAGGACAAGGAAGGCAAGAAAAAAATGAACAAGAACAATGCCAAAGCTCTGAGTACTCTCCGCCAGAAGATCCGGAAGTACAATCGAGATTACGAAACCCAGATAACTGCTTATCGACAGGTATTGACTTACCGTATTTTTCGCTCTATAAGATGCGCCTGCTGATAAGACGCACCTTAGATTTTAGAGGAGGAAAATAGAAAAAAAATATTTTGAGCCAAAAAGTGGGCTAAAATATTTATTACAATAACAGAATAACTTAACAGCTGGGAAGCGGGTTCGGGGGGGGGGGTGCTGGGAAGCCCCCCAGGCCGGCTGCGATCTTTTAAACAGCCGCGCCGCTTCTCAGCTGACTCCTGAAGCGCGGAAGTTCGCCTTTGGCTTTTGGCTTCAGGAGTCAGCTGGGAAGCGGCGCGGCTGTTTTAAAAGATCGCAGCCGGCCTGGGGGGCTTCCCAGCACCCCCCCCCCCCGAACCCCCCAACTCGGAACCGCGTTCAGACGATTCCCCCCCCCCTGTCCCCGTCCCTGCGCCCCCTCTGCTCCAGCGCCTCCCCCCCCCCCCTCCCTGCCTGCATCTTCGCTCCATATGACGGGGCTGATTTTTCATCCTACTTTGGGAGGAAAAAAACTGCATCTTATGGAGCGAAAAATACGGTATGTAGGAGAGGCTGAAGACATATATTTTACAACAACTGCTTGTCTGGAATTGATGGGCTGTCCATATTAACACTAACAGCAAATGTGTAGGATTGTGGCTGAAGGGAGGGCTTGAACAGCCATGCTTGCAATGGACAAGAAAGTCAATGTGGGGTGGGGTAGAATAATATATATCATGATCTCAGAATATTAGTCCTGTTCTCCTAGAATCCTGAGTTGTCAGCTGATGAAGATGAGGACAAGAAAAGTGATGATTCAGAGGGTAAGTATTGATGCCAGAGCCATGCCGTTCGAGGATGCCTTCTGTTCTGAGCAACAGTTTTTATGATTTGGTCTGTGAAATCTCCCCTCTCAGTGGTTCCTCCCATTTTCCACCTTCAGGATCCTCTTCTTCAAGTGAAGAAGACGATGATGAAGGAATAAGCGCAGCAGCCTTCTTGAAAAAGAAAGAAGGAACAGCAACTGAGAGTCGCAACAAGTTTCTCAAAAAGATAGAGGTGAGAATTCTAAAATCTCACAAAGATTTTATGGCTAGCCTCCTCGGGGTCTACAAGAGGATTCAAAGTAGGAGAACCCGAGCCTCCCTGGAAACGTAAGACAGAAATTTCCACATTTTCTCTGCCAAATTTTCCATGTCAGTCAATTTTTATTAGAAACAAAGCAGTTTTCTGCTGGAAGGAACTTGGCTACACTGTGGCAGAAAATTCCTTTGGAAGGTGAATATTTTTTCCCTAACAGGATGAAGATGAGGAAGAAGAAGAGTCAGATGATGATGAAGATTGGGGTTCATCGGATTCAGAATCTGATTCAGAGTCAGATGAAGATGAGAGCAAATGCACTTCATTGGCTTCCAAGTTCCTTAAGAAGTAAGGACAAAATCCCTTAAGAGTAGGGGTCTCCAAACTTGGTAACATTGAGACTTGTAGACTTCCATTAAGTTGTGGAGTTGAAGTCCACAAGTCTTAAAGTTTCAAGACCTCTGCATTAGGGGCAAGGGGAGGTGGGAAAATTACTTTTGTGCAACAACTTCCATTGTGCCTTACAGCTTGGTTTATGATGGTAACTGGGACTGGAATTTCCATCACTAAACTTTGCCGTTCTAGTGATGTGATGTTACTGCGTTCCATAGGGACGGCAATCATAGCAGCTCCAGTTGCTGTTGCTAAGTGATTACTATGGATTGTTAAACAAGGATAATCTTCTAGCTTCCTTCTAGCTTCCAACAGCAGACTCAGTGGGAAAACCAGAAGGAAGTCAGGAGTCCCAGGCAGATAAGTGGTTGGTGCCAGGGGCCAAAGGGCACACAAGTAGCCGCTAGACCAGGATGGGAGGGTAGGCAAGCAACATCTGTGATGCCACATGTGCATCCAGGCTGGAGCAACTGTTGCTAGTGGTGAGAGGATGCATAGGGCCCTGTGCTCTGCCATCCTTGCCATCCCCAACTGGCACAGTCCCAGTGCTGATGCATGCCTGGCATTGGTCTTTATAAGGCCTTTATAAGGGTGTTTATAATACACACTTTGTTCTATGCTAGTAGTCTGCAGAGTGCCAGAATTTTGATCACATGACCACAGGGGCACTGCAGCAGGCATTACTTCAGGAATTGAGCATTAAGTGTCATTCGTCCTGGGCTGTCATAACTTCAAACAGTTCCTGAAAAATGGTTCTTAAGTGAGGACTAGTTGTGTAGCTATGATCCTCAACATTCTGGCCATGGAGATTATATTTATCTTGTATTTTAATATTTTGCCTTTAATCTTCTGTGTTTGTGCTTATGTCTCTCAAGGGCAGATGTTTGAAGTTATAGTCAACAGTCCCAGTGGTTTATGTTGAGCCCTCCTATATAGTCAAGCATCTTAAAAGCTTTTTGTTTTTTTTAATTTCTCCTGTGGTGTGAAATGTCAATGACTGATACAGTGGTACCTCATCATACGAACTTAATTGGTTCCAGGAGGAGGTTCATAAGGTGAAAAGTTCGTAAGATGAAACAATGTTTCCCATAGGAATCAATGTAAAAGCAAATAATGCGTGCAAATCCTTCAGGAAAATCCCAAACTTTAGAAGGGAGGCGAACAGAGGGCAGGGAGGAGCAGCTAAAAGGGGATGGGTGGAAGAAGCAAGGCTAGGCTAAAGAGTGAGTGGGAAGGAAGAAAGGCAAGGGGGGCGCCCCTCCCTTTTCTTTTTTCAAAAGACACAGTTTCAGTGCCTTTGCAAGCATGCAAAATCTTTACTCCTCCAAGCTGCCCCTCCCTTTTCTTTCTTAAAAAGACAATGTTTCAGTGCCTTTGCAAGCATGCAAAATCTTTACTCCTCCAAGCTGCCCCTCCCTTTTCTTTCTTAAAAAGACAATGTTTCAGTGCCTTTGCAAGCATGCAAAATCTTTACTCCTCCAAGCTGCCCCTCCCTTTTCTTTCTTAAAAAGACAATGTTTCAGTGCCTTTGCAAGCATGCAAAATCTTTACTCCTCCAAGCTGCCCCTCCCTTTTCTCTCTTAAAAAGACACCGTTTCAGTGCTTTTGCAGGCATGCAAAATCTTTACTCTTCCAAGCTGCCCCTCCCTTTTCTTTCTTCAAAAAAGGGGGGGAAAAGAAACCCCTTCATCCCAGCAGCAGCTGCTTGGGTTCGTAAGGTGAAAATAGTTTGGAAGAAGAGGCAAAAAAATCTTAAACACCAGGTTCGTATCTTGAAAAGTTCGTTAGAAGAGGCGTTCGTAAGATGAGGTGCCACTGTACTTAGTTTAGACCCAGGAAGTACTTGTATGAAGAAATTGAGATAGTAGTCATCACTGACTTCTAAGCTGCTAAGTCTGGCAGTAGTTACCTATGCCATAGTTCTGTAACTGTTAGATTATTGCAATTTTGTTTCTATGTGTTATTTTTGAAGAACATCTAAAATGTAACAATGACACAGGTTGCAACTAAAGTTGCAAAATCATATTTGGCCTACATTGATGGATAACAAATGTTTTTCAGCTATAGGTCAAAATTAGGGTTGACTGAAATCTGTTATTGTGCTATTGCCAAACTATGGAAACTTCTGTGCTTGGTTCTCAGTCCAGGGTGGATTTGATTTAAACCAAATAGTAAACTAGTAAAAAGGCTTGATTTAAATCAATTCTTATTTAAATTATAATTTGTAAAGAACAACTTTCCTCTCTGTCCTGAAGCGGCTCCTCTGACATGCTGTTGACTCACCAACAGTCCCATTCATTTTAATGGGACGGCTGGTGATGTGGCAGTGACACAACAAAGTGAGAGATGGGGTGGGCAGCAGGTGAGTGGATGCCCGCTAGCAGGCGCTGCCATAATGGCTCTTTAAATGTAAGAACTCATTCTGGTTAGAATCTTTAATATTATGATTTGCAAACAAAATGAAGGTTATCTATTTAGCTTGCAGAGCTTGGATTCATTGAACGATTTACTAAATTTACCAATATTTTACCAAAAGTATTTACTACTATTTACCAAAAATGTAAATATTGCAGAATTTACAGCCTCATTCTATATAACTAACCTCCATTTCATGCTGAATAAACTAAATAATTAATGTATCTTAAATAGAAAAAATTATTTAAATAGATTTTTGCCCCAAAAGCATTTTATTATAATAATTTTGATTTAAAAAATTTAAAATCTAGTTTAATTTCTTAAAAATCTGATTTTTTAAAAATTTCTTTTTAAAAAATCAATTTTTATCCACCCTGGTTCTCAAACCTTTTACTTACAGGAAAGAAATTCTTGCCTTCTGCTGCAGCCAGATTTTATGAGCAGTGATGGCAAACCTATGGGTGCCACAGGTGGCACACAGAGCCATATCTGCTGGCACATAAGCCATTGCCCTAGCTCAGCTCCAACATGCATGTGTGGGCCGGCCAGCTGATTTTTGGCCCGCACAGAGGCTCTGAGAGGGCATTTTTGGCTTCCAGAGAACCTCCAGGAGGATGGGGGAGGGCATTTATACCCTCCCCCAGCTCCAGAGAAGCCTTTGGAGCCTGGGGAGAGCAAAACATGAGCCTACTGGGCCCACCAGAAGTTGGGAAATAGGCAGTTTTCGGCTTCAAAATAACTTCTGTGGGGTAGGGGAAGCTGTTTTTGCCCTACTCAGGCATTGAATTATGGGCATGGGCACTTACGCATGCACGATGGCACATGTGCACATCTTTTGGCACCTGAGAAAAGAACATGATGGCAAACCTGTGGCACATGCAGCCATATTAGACAGCAAGTGAGACAGTCAGATTTCAGCTCCAGCTGATTTTCAGTCTTGGGAAGGCTGTTTTGTCTTCCAGACATTACAGGGAAAGTTCCCTAAAACCTCAGAAGCAAAAAACATCCCCCAATGGACAAACCGGAAATTTGGGAAAAGTTCTCTTCCTGAAACCCGGAGTGCAAAAACAGCACAGTGGCAAACCGGAGGTGCATTTTCCCGAACTTCCAGATTTGTATATTTGGGCATTTTTTTTTCACCTACCAGGCTTCAAAAAGGCCTGTGCCCATGCGTGGGGGTAGCGCAGGGGAGGAGGGGAGGAGTGTGGGCACATGCACACATGATAGCAGCTCCCCACATGTCCCTTTTGCTGTGCGAACCAAAAAGGTTCACCATCACTGACCTAGAGTGTTGATAACGTTAGCTCTTTTTACAGGAATTTTATTCCTTAAATTTTAGAATTAATGTTCCTACACTGGTATTCCTTGGGTTATGACAATTTCTTCAAGGAACATACAAAGTTAACCATGGCACTGAATGAAAAGGACCTGTGATGGGTCCTCGGAGTGCTGGTCATTGCAGCACCCCCTGAAGTGTGGGAATCGTGTCATATGATCACAGTTTTCATGTGTCTTGCTGCCTTCCCAAAAGCAAAGTCAGGGAAGCGGCAAGAATTTGGAAGTCATGATCATATGAGGTCTCTGCATAAGGACTGCAATCCTCATTTAGTGACAGCAACCAGGACTGCTGGAATTGCTGTCATTAACCAACATTGACATAGGACACCGTGCTGATGACATAATTTATAATTGTTGTACGCCGCCCTGAGTCATCTCAAGAAGGGTAGCATATAAATCTAATTAATAATAATAATAATAATAATAGTAATAATAATAATAATAATAATAATAATAATAATAATAATGTATCAAAACCTGCAGATTTCCTAAAGGTTGAAAGTTATATCACTTGATCTATCTGTAGTTGATTCCAATCTTAGCAGACCAGTGTTCTATGTAAGAGTATGTAGATAGCAGTATGGTCTCTTGGTTTATTAGGGTAAAATAATCTTGCTTGTGAAGGTTTGGATTCAAATGCAATTTGTGGGATGGAAAGAAAGTGAGCTGCTTTTATCAGAGCAGGTTTGATCTGCAGTATTCAAAGCCAGTAATGTTTCTGGGATTAAATCACATAGCTAGCTCAAGATTTTAGAATCACAGCATGATCTGTTTAATTCTCCAAAATTATTAGAGTTGGTACAGAGGAGGAAAAGAGGATTCTGGAGAAGAAAAAAGAAGATAAAGCAAAGAAAAAACAAGACCGTAAATCCAAAAAGTATGAAGATGATGAAGACGATAACGAAGGCGGTGAATGGGAAAAAGTCAAAGGAGGCGTCCCTCTGGTTAAGGTGAGGCATTGTCAGTGGCCTCTCTTTCCAGCTGGGAGATTAGCCAGAGATGGAATAGAAGGAATTGGGAAGTTTATCCTTTTTCCCCCCTCTCTCTCATAGGAAAAGCCGAAGATGTTTGCTAAGGGCACAGAGATCAATCATGCTGTGGTAGTGAAGAAACTCAATGAGATTCTACAGGCTCGTGGCAAGAAAGGCACGGATAGGTGAGACAAAGATGTTTTAGCATCGCTGGGCAAGAGTAACTGAAATCATTCTGAAATTGGCTGCTTTTTTCTTCTTCTGGGAGGCAAATAAGTAGGTTGCTTCTCAGATGGCACCAGAGACGGTTTAGATCAGGGATGTCAAACTCAAGGCTCACAGCTAGTGATTCTGCCAATGAAAATGGAGCTTCATCTTGGCTGTGACGGCCGCCTGCAGCTCTTTGCTAGCAAAAATAGAGCTTGGAGAGACCATGTGCTGCCCACATGCGCTTTGTTTTTGCTGGCAGAAGGCTGCAGGAGGCCATTGAGCTGGCCATGCCCCCCCCCTCGCCCCAATGCCAAACACAACCCAATTAAGTAGAGTTTTATATCCCTGGTTTAGATTCTTGAAAGATCAAAGGATTGGCAATAATGCAATCCTTTGATCTTTCTCATTCTCTTTCCCTTTTTACTTTTCTTTTTCTCCCTCCTTCCCCTTTCTTCTTTCTTTTCTCCTTCCTTTCCTCAGCCAAAACCTGTTTTAAGAAAAGGGAGACAGGCAAATTAACTTCCAAAGGTATAGAAGTCGATCATCAAAACAAAGTAAATCTGAGATGACAGTAAAATATACACACACAGAAGGTCCACCTGATATTGAAATATTATCCTCTCAAAGGATCTGGTCAGTTCTGAGCTTCATGTGGTGCAATACATGGTGCAACATCCTTTGCATTGAAGCAGACTTCCTCTTTTATCAGTGTGTTAGTAAGGAGGAATTGGGCTACAATGGCTTCTATTTTACACTAGCTTCTGCTAAACGTCTGTGGAGATTCTTTGTTATCCAGCCCATTGTCCGAAAGGTGCTTTTACAAGAGGCAACTGGACTTTGTGTTTTTCCCTGAAGATGTTTTGTTTCTCATCCAAGAAGCTTCTTCGTAGCTTGGATGAGAAGTGAATTGTCTTGAAGGAAAAAGCGAAACAAAGAAAGCCCAGCGTCCTCTTCAAAAAGATCTTTGGAACTAACCCCAGCTTTTATTATATTATCCAATCTCAAGAAACAGTGGTACATCTTATAAACTTGTGACACACTAAAAGATGGCTAATTGAAATGGAGAGCTGACTTTACTTCAACTTTTTATCACCACACCATAGAAGTGGGCATAAGCCCTACGTCTAGAGTTTGCTATGGCTTGTTTGCATCAGACCAGACTAGACAAGGAGGAACCACATGTTCCAGGTTTGGGTTATAATTTAGCCTCTTGACCTGTCAAACAAGTTTGAGAAGAACTTCTGCATAAGAAGAGGTGTGGCCAAACACTTCCATCCTCTTTTACATTTAATTTTGGAAGAACGAGAGCTTTGGCTCTCTTTTAGACATTTTTAGATTCCAATGTCTACTCTTAAAATTACCCCCAAACTTCCAAATTGAGCCGGCGGGGGGGGGGGGGGTTGACATTTTTATTGCCGAATGCTGGTGGCATGACCTCATGGTGTTCTGGGAGTCACAGATGAAATGCGATGGTTGGAATAGCAGTAGCACTTATTTACTGCATTACAGTGCTTTTACAGCCCTCTCTAAGGTTTACAGCAGGGGTCCCCAAACTTTTTACACAGGGGGCCAGTTCACTGTCCCTCGGACTGTTGGAGGGCCAGACTATAAAAAAAAAAACTATGAACAAATCCCTATGCACACTGCACATACCTTATTTTGAAATAAAAAACAAAATGGGAACATTCTATTTAGAGGGGGGGAAGAAGTCTGAAATTCATATATGTTTATGTTTTGTTTTTCATTTTCTTTTGTTAACATCTGATTGGCTATATAAGGTTTTCTTGGCTTATAGAAAAATGTATAAAGAAAGAAGGAAGCACTTTGGTATAATGGTTAATAAGTTAGAAATATAATTGGTGTTGTACTTTTTGAAGGAACATTAAGGAGGGAATTTAATTGAAAGAAAATTAATGTAACTGGATGAGAACATTAGAAAAAAAACTTTCGCAACTTTTTTGATGATTGATATTAGTTACTAATAAAATACCACATTTTATTCATGGAAACGTAGATGGTACACTGTGTTGTTTGAATGTATGTTAAGAGGGGGAAAAATTACCCCCCCCCAAAAAACAGTTCTTTCTTCCTCTGTCCCTCCATTCATTTCATTCTTCCTTCCTTTCTTCCTTGTTCCCTCCATTTCTCCTTCCTTCCTTCTTTTCTTCCTTCATTCCTCTCCACTTCTCTTCCCCTTCCTCTCATTCCCTTTTTTTTCTTTCTCTTTCTCTTTTCCCTCTCGCTCACAAAAACTTCGGTGCCCCACCATGTGCCTCGGGGGGGGGGGGGAAGAGAGGCTCCGCCACGAACTCCCAAATTATCAATCTGTATTTAAAGTATGCTTAACATTTAACAAAGGTAATGTCCTGGGCTCCTGTCACTCACCCGAGGGCCGGATAAATGGCCTCAGCGGGCCGCATGTGGCCCGTGGGCCGTAGTTTGGGGACCACCGGTTTACAGAGTCCGCATATTGCCACCAATAATTTGGGTCTCATTTTACCCACCTCGAAAGGCTGGGCCAACCTTGAGCCAGTGAGAATTGAATTGCTAAATTAGTCAGCCGACAATCAGCAGAAGTGGCCTGCGCTCTTAACTGCTGCACCACCATGCTTAAGAATGGTTAAGTGAAAGGCTTTAGAATAAATGTTTGGGGAAGCAACTCAAAATAATAAATCTGCCATCTCCTCATACCTTATTGTCACAGTAGTCTTTACCTTTTCTGTGATCTTCCACAGGGCTGCCCAGATCGATCTTCTGCACCTTTTGCTTGGAATTGCAGCAGAGAACAACTTGGGAATCGCCATTGACCTCAAAATCAAGTTCAACATTGTTGCCTCTTTGTACGACTACAACCCCAACTTAGCTACATACATGAAGGTATGGGGGAATAAGGAAGGAAAGTAATTCTAGTAATTTATTGGGTTTGTATGCCGCCCCTCTCCGTAGACTCGGGGCGGCTAACAACAATGATAAAAACAGCATGTAACAATCCAATACTAAAACAACTAAAAACCCTTATTATAAAACCAAACATACACACAAACATACCATGCATAAATTGTAATGCCCTAGGGGGAAGGAATATCTCAACTCCCCCATGCCTGGCGGTATAAGTGAGTCTTGAGTAGTTTGCGAAAGACAGGGAGGGTGGGGGCAGTTCTAATCTCCGGGGGGAGTTGGTTCCAGAGGGCCAGGGCCACCACAGAGAAGGCTCTTCCCCTGGGGCCCGCCAAACTACATTGTTTAGTCGATGGGGCCCAGAGAAGGCCAACTCTGTGGAACCTTATCGGTCGCTGGGATTCGTGCGGTAGCAGGCGGTTCCGGAGGTAATTCCAGCATGCCACGAGAATTTGTTCCTTGCCCACGTTGACTGTGAGAGGTGCGGCATGGAAGAGTGCGTTTTATTCCTATAATGCAGGAAGTCATCATGACCACAATTGAGCCCAAAATTAATGTTGTTAAGTGAGAAATTTGTTAAGTGAGTTTTGCCCCATTTTACAACTTTCCTTGCCACATTTGTATAGTGAATCTGGCTTCCCCATTGACTTTGCCTTTCAGAAGGTGACAAAACAGGATAACGTGGCCCTGAGATGTTGCAACTGTCACAAATATGAATCAATTGTCAAGCATCTTTATGTGCATCAGGTGACCATGAGGAAGTTACAACAATCAGAAGTGTGAAAAATGGTCACAAGTCCCTTTTTTTCAGTGCAGTTACTAAATGAGCTGTCGTAAATCGAGGATTACCTGTACCAAGATTGTTAATGATTTCCTCTTTGTTCCCCTTGTTCGCAGCCAGAGATGTGGCAGAAATGTCTCGGCAGTATTGATGAGCTGCTGGACATCCTCTTTGCCAACTCCAACATCTTCATTGGACAGAACATTGCAGAGGATTCTGAAAACCTGGCCAACCCTGAGCAGGTGAGTTTCTGCAGGTCCTCTCCGCTTAGAAGTCATCCTGCGATTTCTTATGCAGGTAGCCTTCGTCTCAGGACTGGCTGCATAGCACCCGTTCAAAGTTAAGATGGATTTCCCCCAAAAGATGTTTATAGCTAGAGGTATAACAAGCAGGAAGAGGGAGATTATGATCCCGCTATATAGAGTGCTGGTGAGACCACATTTGGAATACTGTGTTCAGTTCTGGAGACCTCACCTACAAAAGGATATTGACAAAATTGAACTGGTCCAAAGACGGGCTACAAGAATGGTGGAAGGTCTTAAGCATAAAACGTATCAGGAAAGACTTAATGAACTCAATCTGTATAGTCTGGAGGACAGAAGGAAAAGGGGGGACATGATCGAAACATTTAAATATATTAAAGGGTTAAATAAGGTCCAGGAGGGAAGTGTTTTTAATAGGAAAGTGAACACAAGAACAAGGGGACACAATCTGAAGTTAGTTGGGGGAAAGATCAAAAGCAACATGAGAAAATATTATTTTACTGAAAGAGTAGTAGATCCTTGGAACAAACTTCCAGCAGACGTGGTAGATAAATCCACAGTAACTGAATTTAAACATGCCTGGGATAAACATATATCCATCCTAAGATAAAATACAGAAAATAGTATAAGGGCAGACTAGATGGACCATGAGGTCTTTTTCTGCCATCAGACTTCTATGTGTCTATGTTTCTATAATCTGGAGTCAAAGTTCCAATGGCTACACATTTTGGTTACTTGGCAACTGTCCCCACATTGGTGGCTATTGGCAGCATCCCATTGTCATATGATCATGATTTATAAAGGTTCCTCCCCCCCCCCCTCCTCAGGAATTGATGTTCATTTTTGGGTTTTGGCAAATAACACCCAATGCAGAAAACGGGTTCCCTAATGACCATCTCAAAAAACATTAAACCAGGTTGGTCACATGCATGCCGTAACTTAACAACTGCCAGGATACCCAGGTTAAAATTCCAGGCTTTGTTACAGTCATAAGATTACTTGTAGGGAGGGCTGAGTGAAATCTGCAAAGATCGAAGAGAATGCTGCAGCTCTGGCAGACCAAGGAAAAGTGTTTTTATTTATGCCACTTCCCCAAGAATGCTGCATTGACAGTCGAGTTACTTCCATATCCTCACAACTGGGAGTAATGGGGGTAGTGACTCAGTCCAGTAGGAAAGTTCCAGTATGGAGAAAACCAAACTGAGTCCATTAGTTCTAATCCCACTCCTTCCCTTCTGCCTTTCCGTGGCCAGCCCCTTCGCGTACGTGGATGCATCTTGACGTTGGTGGAGCGGATGGATGAGGAGTTTGTGAAAATCATGCAGAACACAGACCCCCATTCTCAAGGTGAGTGAGTTTGTGTGCATCACAAAATGGTGTCTTAGAGGTAGAAGGACATTAAAAATGGAGGTAATGAAGGGTGGTGGGTTGAGACAGGAAGAACCTTACCTGATAATAGGAATATTATACTGAATGTTGCCTCCAGCAAAATTGCCTCTTTTAGCCAGACACAGGAGGATTGGTTTCTTCAGAAATTTGTAGCCTTTTTAAATTGCAAAATTGAAATTTACCCTTAGTTTTTCATATTACTATGCCTGTTTACAGAAGAATAGCAGTAGCACTTAGACTTATATACCGCTTCATCGTGGCTTTACAGCCCTCTCTGAGCAATTTGCAGAATCCGCATAATTCCCCAACGATCTGCTGGAATACAGACAGCTGAGTTTTTCTAGGTGATAAATCCAGCGTCTTTAAGCTGCTGAGCCATTGTGCCTCCATTGCAGATAACAAAAAGTTATAGATCAGCATGAAAGGGCTTTGTGATCAAGGGCCTTCATGTTTGTACATTTTTAATTATGTAATTGTAAGGGCATAAAACCACAGATACTTTGACCACCTCTCCATAACCACCAAAATTAAAGGTGGTGGGGAGGGGATGTTTGGGAGGACTGTATTGCCAGATTCCACCTAATCAAACAAGGGAAGCCACCCTCACCTCTTGTAAAAGACTAAACATGTGGGGCACATTTCTCCTAGAATATGTGGATCACCTGAAGGATGAGGGCCGAGTGTGCAAGATCATAGAACGGGTGCAAACTTACCTGCAGGAAAAGGGAACTACAGATGAGATCTGCCGGGTTTACTTGCGCTGCATCCTCCACACCTATTACAAGTTTGACTACAAGGCTCACCAGCGCCAGCAAGGTCCAGCAGGAGACAGCAAGGTAATATGGCCTCTCAGATAGGCAAGGAAGATCAGTAGTTGGTTTGCAAAGGATCTTCCTTCTCCAGACAGAGAAATTTGCTTGTCTAGGTCAGTGCTTCCTTAATCATCATAATCACCTTCTGATTAACAGATGCCAGGGATTGGATTCGGAAGCTATGCCCTGCAAAGCATATAACTTTATAAAATAAAAGTAACACCTTGAAATTAGTTTTTAGGAAGCTTCAGAGACCAGCGAATCTCAAGCTTGGCAATTTTAAGCAAGCTAGCTGGAGAATTCTGTCTTAAAAGTGGCCAAGCTGGAGAAACACTATCATAGATGTCAAAGCTCTATCTTTGTTGCTTCCCAATCTGACTGACGACCCTGGATTTCGAAGGGGTCTCCCACCAAAATGATAACCTGATCTGGTACTACAGTACTTAATTTCTGAGACCAAAAAGGTTGACCAAGTGGTGCCATCTTTCAAGAGGTAGCTTTGTAGAGAATTAAACATACTTTTACAGACCACAACTTCCAGCATTTGAGGCCAGTCCTCCAATCAGATAACCAATGTCTTTTTTTAGGAATCCAGAACATTAAACTGTTAACAAATATAGTTTGTATTCACTGGCAAAAGAAAGTAGCATATAGTAGCTTTATATGTAGTTTGGGATTTAACTATTGAGTTAGTGATATTTTCTGAGTTTGGATGTTTTCCTGCAGATATTTCATTACCAGGCTATATAATATTATCAATATAATCCCAAGAGGAAGGCAAAAGTTAGAGAAAGATTGGTATGTTAGGACAGAGCTGTGTGCAGTATTGGTGACCAAGGACCACACTGTTAAAAATACACATTTTCCCCTCTCTTGTTACATTAAAAATTAGACTTTGGATTTCTTGTGACCTGGAGATCATTGTTAGAGTTCATGCAAAATAAGGAGAAATGCCAACTTTAGAATTTGAGGATTTGACCAGAGGAATACTGTGCTTGGGGTTAAAATTAAGAGTTTTAATATGTGCTTATTCATATTTGACAATTTACTTCGTGTTAGATCAGTGTTTCCCAACCTTGGCAAGTTGAAGACATTTGGACTTCAACTCCCAGAATTCCCCAGCCAGCGAATACTGGCTGGGGAATTCTGGAAGTTGAAGTCCAGATGTCTTCAAGTTGCCAAGGTTGGGAAACACTGTTAGATTAAAATAGTGTGGATATATTAAAGTAGTATCATTTAAACTAGAGAGATGTTGCATTTCAGTATTTTTGTATTGAAAAGAATTTAAGATCACTTTTACTTTATATTTGTTTGACTTCCCCCCCCCTTTTCCCCCTTTCATGTTAATTTGTAATTTAATATTTGCTTATTAAAAATAATAAATATGCTTGCAAAACAAAATACAAATCATGTTTGGCAGCTTTGAGACTGCAAGTTGAACACTCTCAAAACGGGTGAACAGTGCAGTCAGGCGGTAGGGAAAGCAAGTAGGATGCTTGGCTGCATAGCTAGAGGTATAACAAGCAGGAAGAGGGAGATTATGATCCCACTATATAGAGCGCTGGTGAGGCCACATTTGGAATACTGTGTTCAGTTCTGGAGACCTCACCTACAAAAAGATATTGACAAAATTGAACGGGTCCAAAGACGGGCTACAAGAATGATGGAAGGTCTTAAGCATAAAACATATCAGGAAAGACTTAATGAACTCAATCTGTATAGTCTGGAGGACAGAAGGAAAAGGGGGGACATGATCGAAACATTTAAATATATTAAAGGGTTAAATAAGGTCCAGGAGGGAAGTGTTTTTAATAGGAAAGTGAACACAGGAACAAGGGGACACAATCTGAAGTTAGTTGGGGGAAAGATCAAAAGCAACATGAGAAAATATTATTTTACTGAAAGAGTAGTAGATCCTTGGAACAAACTTCCAGCAGATGTGGTAGATAAATCCACAGTAACTGAATTTAAACATGCCTGGGATAAACATATATCCATCCTAAGATAAAATACAGAAAATAGTATAAGGGCAGACTAGATGGACCATGAGGTCTTTTTCTGCCGTCAGACTTCTATGTTTCTATGTTTCTATGTTTCTACTTTGCAATAAGAGTATGTGATTTATTGTTATGGGGCTATAATTTACACTCTCTGCTTGTCTCAGTCTGAACAAGACCAAGCGGAAAACGAGGGAGAAGATTCTGCAGTGTTGATGGAGCGCCTTTGCAAATTCATCTACGCCAAGGATCGGACAGACCGGATCCGCACCTGTGCCATTCTCTGCCATATTTATCACCATGCCTTGCATGATCGCTGGTACCAGGCCCGTGACCTGATGCTCATGAGCCACCTCCAAGATAATATCCAGCACGCGGACCCTCCAGTGCAGGTTAGAAAGGAACAAGCGGTTTGATAGCCATTGAGAACCAACATTGAATTTGCCTGTTTAATGGTGATGGTGGTGGTGGTGGTGGTGGTGGTAGCACAAGATTTGACTTTCTCTTTGATCTGCTCGGAGACAAACTATTCCTCCAATGGGGCAAGCAATGGCATTTAAACTTTACAGTGCTTTACAGACCTCTCTAAGCGGTTTATAGAGAGTCAACATATTGCCCCCAACAATCTGGGTCCCCATTTTACCGACCTTGGAAGGATGGAAGGCTGAGTCAACCTTGAGCCTACTGAGATTCCATCTGCCAAACTGCTGGCAGCCAGTGATCAGCAGAAGTAGCTTGCAGTACTGCACTCTAACCACTGTGCCACTGAGGCTCTTTCCTCGGAAGCCCATTCCTCTAAACAAAGTGGAAGGTGCTCTACTTAATCAATTGCTTGACAATCTGTACTGTGAAAGGGCAGAAATAAGAATCAGTTATTTGAGCAGCTGCTTAATTCTCCATGGGATCCGAGTGCAGATAATCGGAAAAGAGGTGCTGGTAGTTTTGCCTTTTCAAACCCTTTTTGGTTTCCCCCCCTCCCAGATCTTGTATAACCGGACAATGGTTCAGCTGGGGATCTGCGCCTTCCGCCAGGGCTTGATCAAAGATGCTCATAATGCTTTGCTAGACATTCAGTCAAGCGGGAGAGCAAAGGAGCTGCTGGGGCAGGGTCTCCTGATGCGTAGCATGCAAGAGCGCAACCAGGAGCAAGAGAAGATTGAGAAGCGCCGGCAGGTTCCTTTCCACATGCACATCAACCTGGAACTCCTGGAGTGCGTCTACCTGGTCTCCGCCATGCTGCTTGAGATCCCTTACATGGCTGCCCATGAGTTCGACGCCCGTCGGCGAATGATCAGCAAGCAGTTCCACCATCAGCTGCGTGTGGGCGAGCGCCAGCCTCTTCTTGGTAAGTGGCCCAAAGGATGCAGTTCCAGCCATTATCTACGTCTAAGATTTCAGAAGATGAAAGGGAATCTGGTTCTGCCAGCTAGAAGCAAATAGAAACCAACAAGGGGGAAATGAAGGCAACGTTGTTGTTCCATTTGTAGTAAGGGATACAGGTTCTCACTACTTGCAATTTATGGGTAGTCTTCAACTTGGAATCATAGCAAAGCCTACTAAGTGGTTGTAAATCAAGAACTACCTATAATATGAATAACCAGGGTGACTGAGTTGAGATAGATTGCTGGCTGATAAACCACAGCTTACTAACAAAATAGTGGAATTCTGTGAATACAAAACAAAACTACGGTATATTCTTCTCTAATATAATGTATGACATTAACCATCATTTGATACTGGAAGAAATATTTAGCCATCCTGACTGGTAATATGTTGTGTTGTGAGGAATTAAGCTTTTTTCCTCTGACAAATTATTTAATCTCTATAAATCAACTAAAATTTGGGGAACTCACCTGATTTTGTAACAAAGAAACAGTCTGCTTACTCCTTATAGTTAAATACATGGTTTTATTCTTTTATAACATCAAATCTGTCATTTTCTGGATTAACAAAGTAGTACTCACACACACACACACACCCCTACCTTAGGGATTGTGGCTTATTCCTTTAGATAATTAAAATCCTCTCTTAATGGATTTGAGAAATATCCTTTTTTCTTTCCTGCTCTTTCTCTTTTTCTTTGCTTCAGGCCCCCCTGAATCAATGAGAGAACATGTTGTAGCAGCGTCTAAGGCTATGAAGATGGGTGATTGGAAGACGTGTCACCGTTTCATTGTCAATGAGAAAATGAATGGAAAAGTCTGGGATCTGTTTCCTGAGGCTGACAAAGTGCGCAGCATGCTTGTCCGGTCAGTTGCAAAAGGGGCATATTGTGAGAGGGGAAATGAACCATGGATGCGATGGAATGTAGTGAAGGGGGGGGAGGGGGCTGCATTCTGAGAATAAAAGACAACTCAGTCTTTTATGTGAGAGAAAGGTGTATTTAATTTCTCCCTAACAGTTCATAGAGTATATTTTATATGCAGATAACAGAGTCCTCCATCTGGCAACGTTTTTCGTATAGAGGCATAAAAGCCATGTATTATTTCTTGATTTTGAGCTTCCCATTGATCTAGGAAAAGTACAACTATTTCAAATTTTGCTGGTACTGTAGCAGGAAAGTTAATGGTGGAAATTTGGGGACCTGAAATATATCTGTAATTTTGAAATTTGAAGACAGAAATTTTAATAATTTAAAAGAGAGACTCATAGATCTCATTCTCGATGCCGTTGTTTTTTCTCTCTCGACTGCATCCCAACAGGAAGATCCAAGAGGAATCACTCAGAACCTATCTCTTCACTTACAGCAGTGTTTATGACTCAATCAGGTACAGTCATATTGGGGGTCCAGAGGAGGAGAGGGGTCCGCAGTTAACAGTGATGGCATTTCTGCAGAGTAGTGGTTTTCCCTGCATGTATTTTATAGATAAGAACGTTGACTGTGGACAGTGGGTTTCCGAATTCCCTTTGAATTATCTGACTTATCTGTACAGTACTCAGTGGTTAGTGTAACTCTGGTCCTTAGTTACAGACCCTTCTGAACTACTGTTTTCTCAATAAATTTCCTTCTTGGCACGAGGCTAATGTATCAGTCCTAAATAGCTGACTCACAATTCCCTGCTTTTTGTGGTCCATCTTCCTAGCATGGAGATCCTGTCCGATATGTTTGAGCTGGACCTGCCCACTGTGCACAGCATCATTAGCAAGATGATCATCAATGAAGAGCTGATGGTGAGAACTTTTGTGTAAGGCAGGCTGGGGTGGCTAGAAAAATTAATTGTATCACCGGGAAGGGGCAGGAGAAATTACCTGCTTCAAAGAATATCCATCCCTGGGCAGTTTCTGCAGCAACTTCAAAAAGACAAGAATATGTAAGAGCTAAAGCCCACAGGGAGAATCTCTAGTCACAGGCCTAATTTGTAATAATATTACATATATATTGCCATCAAGAACAACCTCATCTCTAATAACAGTTAAATGGGTAGTCCTTGACTTACAACCTCAATTAAGACCAACATTTCCATTTGCAAAGCAGTTTTGAGTTCTGATTTAAAGACACTTTTTTCCCCGGACAGTTATGTGACTCACTGCAGTATTGAGTGAATCACTGTCATTAAGCAAATCTGGATTTTCATTGACTTTGCATGTTGGAAACTGACTGGGAAGGTTTCAGGTGGCAATCATACCATCCCGCGATGCTACAACCATTGTAAATGCATGCCAGGTGCCCAAGTTTTGGTTACATGATCAGAATGCTGCAGGGATTGTAAGTGCAAAGACTAATTATAAGTTACTTTTTTTCCACCGCTGGTGCTTTTCTTTTAGTCAGCAAAGCTGTTGTAGTTTTGCTGGTTAAAAGAACACAGTAGTCCTCAACTTAAAACCACAATGGAGTCCGACATTTATGTTGCTAAGTAAGAAATTTGTTAAGTGAGTTTTGCCCCATTTTACAAATTTGTTTGCCAACTTTGTAGAATGTACCACTGCAGTTGTTAAATTAACACAGTTGTTAAGTGCATCTGATTTTACTTGTCAGAAAGTTGCAGACGGATCACATGACCGCGGAATGCTGCAAGTATCATAAATTTGAGTCAACTGTCAAGCATCTCAATGTAAATCACATGAAATGCTGGAAAAGACAGAAGTGTGAAAAATGGTCATAAATACCTCTTCTAACAAGGGGGAATTGTGAACAGGAGAGATTGAATCAAAATCTTGTAGTGAGTAGGAGGAATACAGCGTTCAGACCGAATTCAGTTACATACTCTGTAGAAATTCCATTTTGATAGAAGTAAAAAGTCACAACATAGGAAAGGAATCTTCTTTGGAAAGATTTTTAATGTGTACAAGTTGTTTTTCTAGGCCTCCTTAGATCAGCCAACTCAGACAGTTGTGATGCATCGAACAGAACCCACCACCCAACAAAACCTGGCATTGCAGCTGGCTGAGAAGCTGGGCAGCCTTGTGGAAAACAATGAAAGGGTCTTTGACCAGAAGCAAGGCACTTATGGTGGCTACTTCCGTGGTAAGTTAAAGCCCTGGTGTCAATATTTTTGCTGGTGTCTTATTTCTCTTCTATTAACTGTTACGTCCAGGCAAAACACATAAAAATACTCATGTCTGTAGAACACAATCTGAAAATATTTTGAAAGTTTCCTTTACTAAGGGTTTTATTTTCCCTATTGTCAGGGCAGGAAATCTCTTTTTCTTCCCCTTACAGGATTCAAGTCCATCTTGTTTTAATATCCTTCTAAGGAGCCATTTCTTCTCTCTTCCTGCTTCCTTCCCTCTTATCTCTCCTCTCCCACCCCCCCACCCCCCCCACCCCCCATGAAACCTGCAAAGCCGGAATGATATTCATTCCATGGCATTTATTTCTTCCTTGACCCTAATTCCCATTTTGTTACAAAACCATTCATTTCGGTTTTGCTTGCTGTCTTCTCCTTTGCTGGTACTTCCTAATCAGCTCATGTCTTATCTTACAGACCAAAAGGATGGCTATCGCAAGAATGAAGGGGGATACATGCGCCGGGGAGGATATCGGCAGCAAGAACGTCAGAGCAACTACTAAACCTAGAACTCCAGAGCAACTACTAAACTTAGAACACCACAGCAACTTCTAAACTCACAACATCAGAACAACTATTACACTTACAGTGCCACAGCTTCTATTAAACTTAGAGCTGTTTTTAATCAATTAATTTGTATGAAAATAAGTTACCAATGACCATAAAGCAATTAAAAAAGCAGGCTAAAATGGAAGTCTCTTGTGTGTCCTTGGGAGCAGGGCAAGTAAATTAATTAAAGAGAATGGCAAAGAATCAAAAAACAAAAAACCTTCAGTAGTCACTCTCTGGCCCTAGAAGGAAAGAATGACAGTAGCATGGCATCCAAGACTGAAGTTTCTTTTTCCTTTTCAGTCTTAATAGCATCAAAATTGCAAAGACAAGGAATTTCTCCTCAGAGAAAGTTTGTTAAAGGTGATGTTCTCATAAGCTAGACATGACGAAACGACCCAAATGCCCAACCCTTATTTGAGCATTACTTGTGTATCTGAAACTCCCATAAGTGTGAAGCATGCCTGTTTGTTCTGCCGGCGTGTTTCAACCGCCCGTAATACAGGTAATTAGTCCAGGAAGAGACACACCACACGATAAAAGGAAAACCTAAAAGTTTTTATAAACAGAGAAACAGAAACAGCTCCCTTTTTAAATGTCAAAGGGATTTTCTGGTACACACAAGGCACAGGTTAAATGCAGTCCAGTTGCTCACCCAATAACTGGGAAATTGAGTCCAATTCTAAAGTCCAGAGAGTCCACACACAATCTTGAACAGCACAAAAACCACGATCTTGACGAAACAATGAATCAGATAAACTGCCATGAGGCTAAAACACCAGGTTGCACTTTTATCCGTAGCACTAATTACAGCAGCCCCACCCAACCACAGGTGGCCTCATTTTCTCTTGTAATAATCCTTCAGTTGTTGTCTCCTATGCATCACTACGCATGCGTGGATGTGTCATTAATTCTTGTTCAGAATCCAAGGATGATACAGATGATTAATCTCCTCCTTGGCTGTCTGCCAAACTCCCTCTTCCCTGTCACTCATGCTTCCTTGGTCAGAGGAGGCTTCATCGGCAGATTCTATCGGGAGCAAAACAGGCCTTCGGCATGTGGATGTTTCCCCCACATCCACCTGCACATTCCTTGGGTCAGTAGCTGGGCCACAGCTAACCACAACACCTGTTTGGCTTTAAAATAGTTTTGCTACATGTCATTGTTTCTAGATTAGCAAGGAGGCAAACCATATTGTAAATTGCAGGGGTGTGGGGTGTTCTAGTACAACCTTTTATCAAGTTGGTTCTAAATATTGGGAAAATATTTATGTCTTAGTAAGACTGTCTTACTCTTGCAGACACATGCTCAGCAAGTCCCTTGAAAGTCACAACTTTTATGTTATTTCATGATGGCTGGTGAGTGGCTGTTTTAGCAGCAGACAACAGTCCTTGTGAGTGGGGCAGCCATCTGTTGGTAGAAAAAGTCATCTAACAATTTCCTTGGTTCACATGGAGATTTAAACAAGTCTCTCCAGTCAAAGTCCAACTGTTACAGTATTAGACTTCATCCACATTACTTATTAAGTGCCACTCGTTTGTTTATTACAGTACATCCATATGCTTGTACAATACAGAAAAAGTGACACGGGCTTTGTCTTTCTATCATCCACTCCAAATGCCACTATCTTTTCTTCTGTCTCTATTGCCTTTGCCAAAATGCACTACCCTGTTTCCCCGATAGTAAGACACCCCCGATTGTAAGACGTATCGGGGGTTTCAGGGGGGTCGGCTAATATAAGCCGTACCCCGAAAGTAAGATATATGTCTTACTTTCGGGGAAACACGGGGGGCATTGCTGCCTCCCTCTCATCTAGCTGCGCACCGCCTCCTGCCAACGTCCGCACCGTCCCCCTCTCCATACGTCGGCGCTCCGTCCCCTGCACTTGTCACTGCCGCCTCTGCAAATTTACTCGGGCACGTCCCTACTCCAAAGAAACCTCCCCCCCCCCCGCCTGTCACAGAAGGTAAAACATATGTCTTACTTTCGGGGAAACACGGGGGTATTGCCGCCTCCCTCTCATCTAGCTGCACGCCGCCTCCTGCCCACGTCCCCCCTCCATACGTCACCACGTCTGCCGCCTCCGTCTGATCCAAATGAGCACCGCCTCCTGCCCACGCCTGCGCTGTCCCCCTCTCCATACGTCACCGCGCCGTTCCCTGCACTTGTCACGGCCGCCTCTGCAAATTTACTCGGGCACGTCCCTACTCCAAAGAAACCCTCTCCCCCCGCCCGTCACAGAAGGTAAAATGCATATACACTAAAAAAACACATTTTACACAGGTTTTTTAGCTGTCAGTGCCCCTTTCACAATATAAGACATACCCCGAAAGTAAGACATAGTGGGGCTTTTGGGGATAAAAAGAAAGTAAGACACTGTCTTACTTTCAGGGAAACACGGTAGCTATGCAAACACTAAGGCCTTTCCAAAGCCTCTGACTAACTGATCCTAGAGAAAATTGGGGAGTCAATCTTTCAGCCACTTATTTCTGCTTACTTGTAACATTTTTGTATTGTTCTCCAGGTGTTATTAAACTTAGAATTCATTAAAACACAAAACATATTCCCTAATAAGCATAATTTTTAAAAATCATCAGTGCAATATTAACAAATGGCAAATTTATTTATTTTTTAGATTTGTATGCCACCCCTCTCCATAGACTCGGGGCGGCTCGCAACAGCAATAGAACAATTCATAACAAATCTAATAAACTAAAAACATTTTAAAAACCCTGTTATTAATCAGACATACATACAAACATACCATACATAAATTGTATAGGTCCGGGGGAGATATCTCAATTCCCCCATGCCTGGCGGCAAAGGTGGGTTTTAAGGAGTTTACGGAAGGCAAGGAGGGTGGGGGCAGCTCTAATCTCCGGGGGGGAGCTGGTTCCAGAAAGTCGGGGCCGCCACAGATAAGGCTCTTCCCCTGGGACCCGCCAAATGACATTATTTAGTCGACAGGACCCGGAGAAGGCCAACTCTCTGGGACCTAATCGGTCGCTGGGATTTGTGCGGCAGAAGGCGGTCCCGGAGATATTCTGGTCCGATGCCATGAAGGGCTTTATAGGTCATAACCAACACTTTGAATTGTGACTGGAAATTGATCGGAAACCAATGCAGACTGGGAAGTGTTGGTGTGACATGGGCATACCTGGGGAAGCCCATGATTGCTCGCGCAGCTGCATTCTGCACGATCTGTAGTTTCCAAACACTTTTCAAAGGTAGCCCCATGTAGAGAGCGTTCCAGTAGTCGAATCTCAAGGTCATGAGTGCATGAGTAACTGTGAGCAGTGACTCCCGGTCCAGATAGGGCCGCAAATGGTGCACCAAGCAAACCTGGGCAAATTTCCCCCTTGCCACAGCTGAAAGATGGTTCTCTAATGTGAGCTGTGGATAGAGGAGGACGGCCAAGTAAAATCAGCCAAAGCTGTTTAAATAAACATTGTAAAGCATTCAAAACCAAAAGGAAAATGAAAACTGACATTAAAAAATGTATTAAAATCCTGTTACTAAAATCTTAAGGCTCCCTGAGAGTTTTCAACAGGTGCCAAAAGAATTCTAGAATATCTGTAGAGAGTGAGGCACATGTGACAGTGTGTTTTCTTAATGGACATCCCCAAGAAAGTACCTTGATAATGGGATGCTGCCTTAGCTCTTGATGGTGAGTTTAGTTAAAACATTTAGTTGTTACTACCTTGGGAAATAGTTAAAGCATTCATTCACGCATTGAGATTGTGGCACCTGGAATCTTTAAACAACGTGGAGATTAAGATCAGCAACACTGAACTGCAGCTCCAGCATACTTGGAAGAATAGATTCAGAAAAATTTCAACTATAAACATCTCACTAAGTCAAAACTCAAACTGATTTCACATGTAATTTGAATTTCATTGCCAAGGGACCATTTTAGCTTTTTGCCCACTGAGTAGACACTTCCTTAGCTGGTGTGAGAGATCCTGGCAGACACAGCATATAGCCATAGAGTACGAGTGTTAAACTTGTGATGCATCACAATGTTTTAGCCTTTGCAGAGCCGGGATGGGTGTGGCCTATGCGTGGCATATCTGGCAGGGGGACCATCAGTTGCTATTGAGGAATGCCAACATCATATTCTTCCCTCTGATTTTGCTCCATTTCTTGGTTTTTCAAAACAAGACGGCCTTTCAATTTTTTCAAGTAACGGTTACAGAATGAAGAGTGGTTTTTTTATCATAATTTTATTAAAGAATTTAAAAGCTGTAAATTAATAAACTAATGTACCGTAGAGTAAGAAAAAAAGAGAGCTTAAAGTGCAAAAAAGGGGGGAAAAGATAAAAAGTATCTTCCAAAATTCACACTAGTCTTAAGTACACTGATAAATTGACCTCTTACTGGTTACAATGTAATTCTCTATTCTAATTATCAAAATCATTAATTGTATGTTCATTTCTTTTTCATACCAAAGTTGAGAAGAGGTTTCCATTTACCAATACACAGATCTTGTCTTTTCTTTAATCAAAAAAGTCAATATAGCCATCTCAGCAAGTCCTATCACTTCAGTAACCTGCACTATGAATAATGCTGAATCTTTCTATTCTTTGATGTACATTTTGTTTGCTTACTATGTACAAAAACTAAAAAAGGAATTTGGAGATGTAGTAGATATAGATTCTTTAGGGATGAATTCCGGGAATTGAAGTCCACACATCTTAAAAATTGCATAAATGTTAGAAAACCCTGTCAGCCTCTTTCTGCTTGTAGTTGGCTTTTCTCAACCTGTTGTCCACTGTTGACTATTAGTGAGCAAAACATTTTGAATTTGTGTCTTCTGCAACTGATCTTTTGGTCTTAGTAGAAGTTTTCTGAGCTTGAACAATTCTAAAGTGGTCAATACAGAACACAAAGTCAAAACAAGCTGTTTCAAAGTTATCTCAGGTCCAAAACCTTTTAAATTTCAAATGGTTGTGCACACTTGGCAGTTTCACTTTTTGTTTGCATAGATAATCGGTAAAATGAGAAATAGCAGATGTTGCATTACAATAAATAGCTATCAAAGAGCACTTTCTAGCCAGCTAGAAAGGCCGATACTGGTTCTTATCTGCCATATTTGGAGGGCCACAAGTTTGTTGACATCAGTTATGGAGTTAAATGGGGGTATGCTTCAAATGCATAGAGTCCAAATTACCACGAGGGGAATAAATTGAACCCTTTGATAATAAATAGCAATAGCACTTAGACATAAATACAGCTTCATAGTGCTCTACAGACATTCTAAGTGGTTTATAGAGTCAGTATATTGCCCACAATTTGAGTCTTCATTTTACTATGGAAGAATGGAAGGCTGAATCAACCTTGAGCTGGTCAGCATTGAACTGCTGGTAGTGAGCTGAGTTTACCTGCCATGTTGCATTCTAGCCACTGTGCTCTTGATAAACAGAAAAATATGAAAAATACTTGAAAATCAACTCATGCAATGTTTTTGATTCTTAACAATCCTGGTAAGTTAGTAAATGTAAAATGTAAGTCAATATATGCTTGGCAATATAATTGGACTCAATTTGGTGTTTTGGCCTTTCACCTTCCATATTCTTCCATCTAACATAACAACTGGGAATTATAGAATGTGAAATTGAACAGATCTGGAAAGTTGCAGAAAAAATAAAATAAGCCAATAAGGTTGAAATGCCAGGAATCTTGATGTTAATGAATGACTTCTCCTTAGCAGGTTTTCTGCCCTGGTGAATTGCTTCCCACTTACCCCCAATAATGTGCTGAAACTGCACCTTACTGGCCTATGTTTGCACTCTTTCCTCCACCCTCCCCATCTTTCCAGTTTGTTCCCATGCGCAATGGGATAAACGCCAGATGCTACATTCTCAAAGGTGGCACTGTGACCTTCAGACTGAGCTGGCGACATGCTGCATTGTGGGGCTCGTTTCTTGCATCGGAGGGTATTAATCCTCTGGAGCCCCCAGGTGACAACCCAGAAATCCTCATATTCCAAAACAGTCCCCGGAACCACTTCAAAGAAACTCCAATCTTCTTCTAATTCACTGAACCTGGATGATGGGAAGGTCTTCCGCCTGAAGACCAAATGGGAACTGAGTCGTGGACTACTGGTCTTCTTTCTCTGCTCTTCTCCATGGCTGGTGCAGAAAGCACCAAAGGTGAGATTTTGACTCCTGACCTAACTCTTAATCCGTTTTGTCTCAATTCTCATCTGCGATCTTGGGTTTCTATGATGTGCGGTTGGAAGGATGTACCAGAGAATAATTTTAATGATCTTAACAGGAGATCAGTTTAAATGATTAAACATGTAAATTCGCTTATTAAATTTTGGAAGTTCCCTTGTTACCTTTCCATATGGGAATGACTCTGGAATTTGCCCCAGTGACCTGAACTGAGTGCTCTATTGATTGGGAAGGTGATAAGAGTTTCTAGAATAAATTATGAACTGAGTAATTTGTGTAAAATAAGTCATAAGTTATTTGTGACACTTGCACAAATGATTGAAGATAGTTACGACAACTTATTGCATAGATTGCAAGTTAATAATTGGTGTTAAAACTGACAATTGGCAATTGGGAAACATTGTTTTGGCGGACTAAAGTCCACTGTTCAGATGCACAAATTATATTCTTATTGGAATAAATGATCTGTAGTAATTAATTTGTTAACAGTTAATCTATAGACCATCTATTAACTTCTTAGGTATCTGAAGATGGACTGCTATATTGAGTCTACAAAAATCCAGATAAAGGGGCTTGCCTAAGTGCACCAGTGCCTTCCATCCCCTGACCTAATGTTTCTCTTTTACTAGTATCATGTATATAAATATTATTATATCTTTGTATGCCACCAATACGTACTTGACAAAACAAATAAAGAAAGAAAATCACTAGAGGAAAAGGGATATAGAAAACTTTGTTTCCATTATCTGGATTTTTTTAGGCCAAATGTGGTAGCCTTACTCAGGGTTCTCTTTCTAAGTAAATACAGCTTCCCATCTTAAAATTGCCCGCATATCTTCTATTTCTCTTTGTTCTCCAAGCTCCTTTCTTTCACTCGGCGCATTTTGGGACGTCGTCTCTGGACCTCTGCACTTCGGCTTACTTTGTATGGGCAGTTTGTGGCTGGTGAGACTCACAAAGAGATTAAAGAAACACTGCAGCGACTCCAACACTTGGGGGTCCGGCCTCTCCTTGCTGTCCCCATAGAAGAAGATGTAGGGGAGGAAAAAGAAGGGTAAGTATAGGCGAAGGAAGGGATGATAGGCAGTCTAGTAGTAGAGGATTGTTTGTACAGATGGAAAAAGATAAGACAAAGTGGTCTAACTCATCTGCCAATTCTTTTTATTTTTGACCACACTCTTTGGTAATTTCTTTACTTAATATTTACAAACAGAACAAATACTATCAGCATACATTGTTATTTTGATCTTACATACATATCCCGCATCGTTATTTATTTACATATATCTAAACCTTACCTAATTTCCCTTTTTCAAATCTTTAATCTCTACTTCTCTGACTTTTTTTCCTATCCATTGATACAATGTATCCCATATTTCAAAGTATTCTGTCTCCCCCTTGTCTTTCATCTCTAAAGTTAGTCTGTCCTTTTCTGCACATGTCAATATTTTTCCATTATTTCTTCTTCCGATGGAGTTCGATCGTTATTCCAGCATTGCACATAAATCAATCTTGCTGCACTTGTTATATGTAGTATTACCATAGGTATACCTGTCCTTTTTTATATTTCTCATTGATGATTCCTAGTAAAAACAATTCTGGTTTCATACCTATGTCCTTATTTAATATCTCTTCTAACCATGTCTTAGCCTAATGCCAAAATTCCGTTGCTTTTTTACACAACCATCATATATAATAGTAAGAACTTTTGGCTTTTTACATTTCCAACATTGTGCTGAAAGTTTTCTATCCATTTTCATTAATATTGTTGGTGAGATGTGCCACTGTAAAACGTTTTATATAAATTTTATAAAATAGGCTGTAGCCAAGGTCAGTTTTTTGTTATCCCATAACTCTTGCCATTTATCCAAATTAATGTTATATCCAAATTTTTAAGCCCAAATAACCATGGTTTCCTTAAACTTGTTCTTCTACCATTTTATATTCTAATAAATATTGGGAAATTTTCTTTATCATCCTATCCTCTGATCCTAGCTAAATTTTATCTATCACTCTTAGTTCCTTCTCAATAACCCATTCTTTTTAATCTTTTAAATATCATGATTTTATCTGCAGATATGCCCACCATTCCAGTTCAATCCCTTCCTCTTGTAGCTCTTTCTTACATTTTATATCCCCTTCTTCATTTAAAATATCTCTATACATAGTTACTTTCCCCAAATTCATGAACTTTGGATGCACCAATGCCTCTAATGATGAGAATCAGACCAAGATTCCCCTAAAAATCTTTTACTTTTGTCCATGCTGCTAAGATGGCTCACTTAACATGATGCCTTTGAAATTCTTGACCAGATGACCACAGAATCTTATTTCAATTTTATTACAAATGTGTACAAATGAGCTTTAAAGTTGCTTGATAAATAACTGAGATAATAAACATATGCCACTTTAGACAACAAGCTTAATCTACTTAACCCTGCTACTATGCTCGTGTCTATATGACCTGAAATGAAATTTGAGATCCTGTATATTATTTGTCATGCAGATCTGAAACTTGTGATTAATTGACTTTTCCTCATTTGAAGGGGTTTTAGTATAAGTGTGGGGGGGGTTTCCCCATTTTTTTTTACTTTTTGCTACACGCTGATAGTTACATTTCGTTACACCCAAAACAGTACAAGTGAATAGTACAGTGCAGTGTTCTCTCTAATTGTTTTTGGGGGTGGGCAGAAAAGTATAATGTCTGAGCGGCAGTCCTTTCGGGACTGGGCGGCACTCTTTCCCTCTCACTCCTTCCCTCTCGGCTTCTGGGCAGGTTTGAAAAACTCTGAGTTGATGATGGTTTTTAAGTGAGCGATTGCTCACTGCTCAGCTTAGAGGGAACTATGGTACAGTGTTCCCTCGATTTTTGCGGGGGATGCGTTCCGAGACCGCCCGCGAAAGTCGAATTTCCGCGAAGTAGAGATGCAGAAGTAAATACACTATTTTTGGTTATGAACAGTATCACAAGCCTTCCCTTAACACTTTAAACCCCTAAACTGCAATTTCCCATTCCCTTAGCAACCATTTAGATTATTACTCACCATGTTTATTTATTAAAGTTTATAAAAAAAATATTTATTAAAGGCAGATTAAAGTTTGGCGATGACATATGACGTCATCAGGTGGGAAAAACCGTGGTATAGGGGAAAAAACCTGTGAAGTATTTTTTAATTAATGTTTTTGAAAAACCGTGGTATAGACTTTTCGCGGAGTTCGAACCCGCGAAAATCGAGGGAACACTGTAATTGCAAATACAAGACTAGGGTTAATATAGTAGAGGCAATTCTGGGGGGGGGAATTAACAGACAGAGAAATTGTACCTAGAAGAATACATATGTGCAGAAAAAGAGTAAATTCGGGGACGGCTGAACGTTTTGGATTTATTTTAGAACCTTTATTATTTTTTTTGGTCATGAAAGATGTACACATGGCAGCTCCAAATTTTTACATACTGTAAAGGCATAAAATTTTGTTTCAAGTTCTTTTTAAAAAAAAGTTATACTGGTAAATGCATTAGTCTTGCCTCTACACACCCCTTCCCAATATTTAAGGGTATTATAACTATTTTAGTAATAAATAAAGAGTGAATCTCATTTCCTGTATTATACCATTCTTCAAACATTATCCACCATCATCTCCTGGATTTGCTAACTGGGACATAATGGTAGATGTTTTCCAATTCATCTGGTGGACATTGGAAGGGGAAGGTTGCTTTACAGTACAACAAACGTGCTAGCTGGCAGTTTGTGGGTTGTAAATCAGTGAGGGGGTGTTTTATAGTGATATGGAGAGCTCACACGTCTTCTGAAAAGGTGAAAAGAGTCCCACAAATTTTCAGCTTAAGAAGGGAAACATGATTCATACATCCTCTTCCGGCGTTTCTGTCTGAGGAAGTGGTTATCATGTGTTAAGAGTAATTTCTCACACTTTAACTACAGTAAGCTTTGATGTAATACATGGAACCCTGTTACTGAAAACTAGAAAAAAATGAGAATAATTTAAAAAAAAATTCTGAGTCTAGAGGAAAGAAAGTCCAACTACTTCAAATGGCCAGTCAAATAAATCTTGTTCTTTTTTTAATAGAAATATCCTTTCCTTTCTTCCAGCAATTTTGATTTTTGCTGGGAGATTTTCCTGGTTACGTGTTATTGATAATCTCATCATTAAGTAATATAAATCCCCTCTATCATTATAAACCAGACTTCCCTAGCCTGTTTTCTTAACTCAGCCCTGCAAAAGGCAATGGCAAAGCATTTCTGAAATCTTGCTTAAAAAAGAAAACCTATAGGAGCTTCTCCAGGATAAATAAATAAATAATCAGCAAGATGGCCATGGGCGAACTTCAACTCCTAGAATTCCCCAGTCAGTGTGGGAATTCGGGGAAATGAAGTCCACCCATCTTTTTTTTTTTTATTATTATTATTATTATTATTATTATTATTATTATTATTATTATTAATTAGATTTGTATGCCGCCCCTCTCCGAAGACTCGGGGTGGCTAAAAACAATATAAAAAGACAATGTAAACAAATCTAATATTAAAAAACAATCTAAAAAACCCCCAATTTAAAGAACCACTCATACATACAAGCATACCATGTATAAATTCTATAAGCCTAGGGGGAAGGGAAATTTCAATTCCCCCGTGCCTGATGACAGAAGTGGGTTTTAAGGAGCTTGCGAAAGGCAAGGAGGGTGAGGGCAACTCTGATATCTGGGGGGAGCTGGTTCCAGAGGGTCGGGGCCGCCACAGGGAAGGCTCTTCTCCTGGGTCCTGCCAAACGACATTGCTTAGTCGACGGAACCCGGAGAAGGCCAACTCTGTGGGACCTAACCGGTCGCTGGGATTCATGCGGCAGAAGGCGGTCCTGGAGATATTCTTAAACTTGACATCATGCCAACAGATGCAACATTCTATCATATACTTGCATAGCAATCACGTGAAACCAAATCCAGAGAAATAAATGGCATTAGATAAGGAAGAGTTGGTGAACAAGCAACAGAAATACCGAAACCCACATCTGAAAGGGTTCCAAAGCTCCCTTTTCTGCACTCTCCTCACCAGGGAAGGGTGGTATGACAAGAATGCTCAATCCATGATTACCTGCCTGGATCTCTCGGTGGGGAGTGCTCCCAATCCTATGATGCAACTGAAGGTGACGGCCCTGATGGCAGCTGAACTCTGTGTGAGTATTTTGGGATATCTCAAGCAGTAGCTGTTGGGAGCATGGAGTTAATTTATGCTTTGAAGCAGGGGTGGGCTGCTAGCCGGAATGCTAAATTGGGCTTGCCGCCACGGCTCGTGAGAGCTTGCAGGGCCAGCGCGGTTTTGCTTTTTATTATTATTATTATTATTATTATTATTATTATTATTATTATTATTATTAATTGGATTTGTATGCTGCCCCTCTCCACAGACTCGGGGCAGCTAACAACAATGATAAAAAACAACATGTAACAATCCAATTTAAAAAAACAACTGCAGCTGTGGAGATAGCAAAATTGCGCACGGAACTGCAGATGCGCCCATGTTTTGGTGAGGTTGTTTTGCTTCTGCGCATGCCGAAACATGGGTGCACCTGCGGCTCCATGCGCGATTTTGCTATCTCCACAGGTGCAGAAGCAAAGTCGTGCTGGTCCCACAAGCACTCATGGTCTGCGGCGGCAAGCCCAATTTAGCGTTCTGGCTGGAGCCCACCCCTGCTTTGAAGACAATATTAACACAATTAGTTTTGCCGTGCAAGCATTAAACCCAGGCAGTTGGCATTACCAAGTCCTCCTACCTCCTTACTCCCCGCCCCCCCGGGTAAACAACCTAAAATGAAAGAGAAGATATAAATACTAGCTACTCCATTGAGCACTCAGTACTAAGACCCGGCAGAGGGGAACATGATTTTCAATTATGGATTGGATGATGTGGCCAATTTAGCCATGCTTATTGTGTCCTATTAAACTGAGGAGACACTATCACTATTATGAAGCTGAGACTTTGCTCTTTTGATTGAAGGGTGCATGAGATATTAAATACCTCTCCCAAAACATTGGATGGAGAGATTATATCCCGCCTCCCCAAATGTGATCTTTGACTCAGTTACCGTGCCAGCAAAAAGAATTAAATCAGGGCTGAATGGGTTTAGTACAGTGTTTCCCAACCTTGGCAACTTGAAGATATTTGGACTTTGACTACTAGAATTCCCCAGCCAGCAAATGCTGGCTGGGGAATTCTGAGAGTTGAAGTCCAGATATCTTCAAGTTGCCAAGGTTGGGAAACACTGATTTAGTATATTATGGCAATGTTTCTTAACCTTGACAAGTTGAAGACACGTGGACTTCAATTCCCAGAATTGAAATTGACAAGTCCCTACGTCTTAATATTGACAAAGTTCATGATGGATTCATTCCGTTCTTCCCCCCACCCTTTATTCAGCACTTCAGGAAAAATAACCCTATAGTCCTTACTTACTGGAGCTGTCATTATATGATATGATTGTTAAGCAAGTCACCATCATGGTGGACTTAACAATGTCATTTCCCATTCAGTTATTAATTGATCATTGCAGATTGTTAAGTGAGATCAAATGACCATGACTTGCAATTTTACTGTTGGCTTCTCCTTTTATTCTGCTTGTTGAAAGTTGGTATGAAGCACCTAAATGTCAATCATGTATCCATGGATACAGTTGCAATTGTCATAAAAGAAAGAAGTAATTGTTAAAGGGGTTTTTTTTAGCGGCAATATAAGTTTGTTGATAAACAAGGTCTACCTCCAATCCAGCACAGTCAATTCTCATACAGCAACTACCTGAGACAGAGATCATTCACAAATACAACAATATTAAATGCTAGTAAACAATAGTAAAAAAAAAAAATGTTCCAATTACTTATGCCCCAATATCTGTGCCTAACAACTTCACACTGGAGCTGCTGCAAGAGAAAACTGTTATATAAATGAGACACCAGCAACCAGTAATCATAGCAGTGTGTCTTAGTCTCATGATTCACTTAGTGACCATTTTGCTGGAACAAAATAAAACAAAGAGAGACTGGAAGTGTGCTAGATTTCAGCTAAAGCGAAGGAGATTTAAGTGAAAAATTTTCAAATCACAAAGGTATAATGCAGGTAGTCCACCATTTACAACAATTCACTTATTGACCGGTTTAATGACAAAGACATTGAAAAAAGTGACTTATGTCTGTTTTTCACATTTACTACCATTGCAACATATCCACGAACAGGTGTTCAAAATTTGGACCCTTGGCAAATGGCTTATATTTAAGAAGTTTGCAGTGTCCTGGGATCATGTGGTCACCTTTTGTGGCCAGACAAGCAGAGTCAAGGGGAAGACAGATTCACTTAATAACCATCTAATTTAATAACTGGCAATAAAGGTTGTAAAATGGGACAAAACTCACTTAACAAATGTCTCACTTAGTAACATACGTTATGGGATGTATTGTGGTCGTAAATCGAGGTCTATCTATATTCCCTTGACTATAAAAATATAGTCATCGTTCTGGTTCCTAATTCTGCAGTAGGGAATGAGAATGAAGAGAATTACTCTGATTTTATTTAGGATGCTTTTGTTCTGTCTCTCTTCACAGAAAACAATTACCCTCTGTTTGCAAAACAAGGAGGGAATATCGGACCTCAGCATTGAAAGAGTCATTGCTGCCTTGTCAGGACATGTAAGGAAATCCCCTTTCACATTTTCTTATCTGTTTCCCTGTTTGATTTATTTTATTTTATTTTATTTTATTTTATTTTATTTTATTTTATTTTATTTTATTTTATTTTATTTTATTTTATTTTATTTTATTTTATTTTATTTTATTTTATTTTATTTTATTTTATTTTATTTTATTTTATTTTATTTTATTTTATTTTATTTTATTTTATTTTATTTTATTTTATTTTATTTTATTTTATTTTATTTTATTTTAATTTATTTATTTTATTTTATTTTATTTTATTTTTATTTTTTTTATTTTATTTTATTTTATTTTATTTTATTTTATTTTATTTTATTTTATTTTATTTTATTTTATTTTATTTTATTTTATTTTATTTTATTTTATTTTATTTTATTTTATTTTATTTTTTTATTCCAATACACAATGAGGGTTTTAGTGGGTATACAGTATATCTATATACACATAGTAAAATACATGATGAAGGTTATAGAGGAGATACTCATCGTAAAATATATCTAAGAAAGAATAGAAAAGAAGATATAGTAATAGAACATATCAATGAAAGAATGGAAGAAGAGATATAGGAATAGAAGAAAGGTATAGGAGATATAGGAGAGCAATAGGACAGGGGACGGAAGGCACTCTAGTGCACTTGTACTTGCCCCTTACTGACCTCTTAGGAATCTGGATAGGTCAACCGTAGATAATCTAAGGGTAAAGTGTTGGGGGTTTGGGGATGACACTATGGAGTCCGGTAATGAGTTCCACGCTTCGACAACTCGGTTACTGAAGTCATATTTTTTACAGTCAAGTTTTGTGCTCTTGGGTTGTTGTGGTTGAAGTTGAAGTAGTCGCCGACAGGCAGGACGTTGCAGCATATGATCTTGTGGGCAATACTTAGATCTTGTTTAAGGCGTCTTAGTTCTAAATTTTCTAGGCCCAGTTCTACCCTTTTCACTTAATCTATGGACAAAGAGTTGTTTTTTTCCATCTATATGTTGTCTGTTCTCTTCCATTACCACCAGGAAGTGTCCTTCAACTGCTTGTCCCAAGAAGAAAACCAGCATTTCCAAAAATCATTGAAACGCCTGAATTCTGTAGCACAGGTACCAAACCAAACTAAAGTTTCATCCATGACTTTTACATTAGTTTAGGCCGTGAAATTGTGAAAATATAACTCGTTCTGGCAGCAGTATTAAAACTTGATGAGCTGTGGTAGTGCAGTGGTTAGAATGCAGTACTACAGGCCCCTTCTGCTGACTGCTGGCTGACTGCAGTTTAGCAGTTCGATTCTCACCTGCTCAAGACTTTTTCAGCCTTCCATTCTTCCGAAGAATGGTAAAATGAGAACTCAGATTATTGGGGACAATATGCTGATACTGTAAACTGCTTAGGGAGGACTGTGAAGTGGTATATAAGTGCTATCACTATTGAATTGCAGAGTTATAACCTGTGTATTGGGTTTTTAGTTATAGTTTTTAAAAATCATTAATAATAATAAATAATAATAATAATTTATTAGATTTGTATGCCGCCCCTCTCCAAAGACTCAGGGTGGCTCACAACAGTAATAAAAAGGCAATAGAACAATAGAACAAATCTAATAATAAAAAAGATATATAAAACTCAGTACTGTGTACTGTGTTCAGTTCTGGAGACCTCACCTACAAAAAGATATTGACAAAATTGAACGGGTCCAAAGACGGGCTACAAGAATGGTGGAAGGTCTTAAGTATAAAACGTATCAGGAAAGACTTAATGAACTCAATCTGTATAGTCTGGAAGACAGAAGGAAAAGGGGGGACATGATCGAAACATTTAAATATGTTAAAGGGTTAAATAGGGTTCAGGAGGGAAGTGTTTTTAACAGGAAAGTGAACACAAGAACAAGGGGACACAATCTGAAGTTAGTTGGGGGAAAGATCAAAGGCAACATGAGAAAATATTATTTTACTGAAAGAGTAGTAGATCCTTGGAACAAACTTCCAGCAGACGTGGTTGGTAAATCCACAGTAACTGAATTTAAACATGCCTGGGATAAACATATATCCATTGTAAGATAAAATACAGGAAATAGTATAAGGGCAGACTAGATGGACCATGAGGTCTTTTTCTGCCATCAGTCTTCTATGTTTCTATGTTTCTAAAACCACAACAATTAAAAAATAAAACAAAAACCAAATCATTGGATTTGTATTGCATTGTTTATTGTTGTTGTGAGCCGCCCCGAGTCTTCGGAGAGGGGCGGCATACAAATCTAATAAATTATTTATTGTTATTATTTTAACTCAGCATGAACTCAGTTGTTGTCCTTTGGAGGGAGGCTTAACCTTATTGCAAATATTACCGCTAATCAGAGGTGGGCTACTGCCCGGATGGTGGGGGGAGACGCAGGGGGGGTAGAGAAAATGGAGCTCCACCCCAGAGCACCCAGTTTGCACTGAAAGAAAATGCAGGGCATCCTGTATAAGCCACGCCCACAGTGTGGTAGTAAACATTTTGGTAGCCCCTCACTGCTGCTAACATATATTCCTTAGCCATCAAAATCAGCCTTGGCCTTACCATTACATGAAATGAGCTTCCATAGTGGCATTTAAAAAGTAAAGATGGCAATCACAATATCATGATCAGAATCCTGGCCCTTCAATATGCCCTTCTATCTTTTGTGCAGAAGGCTAAAACATCCATCAGTTTTCTATTTGTTTATCCTCATTTCACTGATGGAGAAAAGTGATTGGGAGATTGTCTACTTCAGTAGCCAGAATGTTTTTCAGTCTTGGTGTTGTTCTGTCTGGGTTCCCCCAGACCTCAACACCAACTGGAAAAAACAGCCAGACACTCTGGTAAAAGCCAAAAGTATTTTATAACTGGAAAAAATAAGCACAGAGGAAAACCTGTTCTTCCCAACAGACAGGATATAATACGGTACAGCAGGGTCCTGATGTCCAGACAATACAGCAAGCTTCTTGCTGGCACCCCCCCCCCCCCAAGGTTTCAATAGTCAAAGGCACAAACCAGGATTCCAAGACGCCAAAGTTCACAGTCAGGTCCCACGACTCTCAAAGATAAAACTCCACAAGCCAGGAAGGGTGGGTCTGCCTTTTAGCCTTTCCCAAGAGCACCACACCCAAACCCAGCTGTTGCCACTTTAATGCTGAAAGTATTTAGCCAATTGATTCCGTCTCTGAGTAGCTCTTCGTTGTCGCAGATCAATTATGGCTTGTGCACTTTCCTCTAAGGAATCCAGGCTGCTTGCTGGGGAGAGCTCCCCCTGGTGGGACTCTGGCTGTCCTCCCTCTTCTTCAGCCTGGGATTCCTCCTCCTCGTCTGTCTGCACCTCCTGTTCCTCAGCCTCTCCCTCTGAGCTGGAAACCGACAGAAGGTCAGCCGTTCCCGGAGGGGCCTCAGACGGAACCACAATAGTAGCCAGAATGTTTTTCAGTCTTGGTGTATTGGCCTTAATGCATTCCTTCAGTTGCGGGGTGTCATCCTTCCCACGAAGGATAAAAACTCAGATTCAGAAGCAAGGCAAAAAAAAAAGGTTGGCAATATTTTGGTTACACAGAAGAATCACAAAGGATTGCAGTTGCAATGAGAAATTAGAGAAACGTTTGGATTGAACAGGATGAGATGTATGGCTCACATGGGCCCCTTCCCTTCTATTGAGTTCTTTCCCATTCTTGGGTCAGCAAAAAAACTCCCCAGCATAATATTTGCTCTTCCCCTTTGGTGATCTTTATATCCTGCATCTTTTGCCTTAAAAAAAAATAAATTGCAATTTTCCAATTAAAAACAAAAACAACAAGACAAACAAACAATACAACATACAAAACAAACATGTACATCACATATATGTCAAATATAATTCCATTGATACAGCTTTATGCCGTCATAATTTCCTTCTAATTTCCACATTTTCCTAGTTCTGGCTATTGTTATACTACTGAAAACATTTTTATTTTTTCCACCTTATTCAATATATATATACTACTATCTATTATCCTATAATTCCATACTCTTATTCATAATTATATACACTATGTACATTATGTTTCAATCACTTGAGTTTGAAGTTTAATCTCTCACCTCTTTCTTTTTTTATTTCATTTCTTCACATACTTCATTCTTATTTAAATTTATACATTAATTTTGCTTTTCTTCTCGAGCCAATCATACCATCTAGCCCAAATTTTGTAATACCCTGTTTCCCCTCTCTCTTAGTTCCATGGTTAATTTCCATCCATCGCCTTTTGTTTGGGTTGCTGCTGCATATCCTGATGACATGGGTGTAAGTTGTGTGAAGCAAAACAGTTGGTGTGACCCTTCTGCTTTCTGAATGTCATCAGCTGGTGGGAAACCATCCAGAAATCAGTATGGATTAAATTTGGGGAAATAGCAAGGTTTCACAGATGATTGACTTTATCACATGTTAAAGAACGGAACCATGTAAGAAAAGAAATAGAGATGTCCACCTCTTTCAACATGGAGGAGGAAGAGGAGGAGGAGAAGGAGGAGAAGAAGGAGAAGGAGGAGGAGGAGAAGGAAGGAGGAGGAGGAAGAAGGAGGAGGAAGAAGGAGGAGGAGGAGGAGGAGAAGAAGAAAAGGAGGAGGAGGAGGAGGAGGAGGAGGAAGAAGAAGAAGAAGAAGAAGAAGAAGAAGAAGAAGAAGAAGAAGAAGAAGAAAAAATACTACCATACAGTCTAGCCAAAATGGCCCGTGTCATTTTGAGAGCTGTAATCCAAAATATTTGCAGAGCATAAGTACCCATCTCAGTTTTAAACTTTACCTGGTTTAGTTTACTTCAGCTAATCAAATATGCCTTACCTATCCAGCAGTAATAGGTAAATTAGGTGAAGATCAAGAATAAAATTTTGGCTACATAACATCAGATTACCATTAGATGGGAGCAAAGAGACAAGGGTTTTTTTGTAGCTTTGTCAAAAACAAAGATGAACATTCTACCAGAGTGTAGCCCAAGTTTTAACTAAGTGCATTTAGAAATTCTAAACTCTTCACCATATACAGTATTTGATTCTTTGGCTGCTACTTGAAAATATCCATCTGCAACATAATGTTCCACATCTCAATAGTTTGGAGAAAATGCCTTACAGAGGCCTGTTTTCACAGTTGGATTTTGCAAAGGGACTTTTAGGAACCTGTAGTTCTTTGCTATATAATAACATATTCTTAAATCTCGATAGGTTTCTGGGGGATTGAATGGAACTAGGTAAAATCTTCAGCAAACCCAATACCCGAAGGCCTGGTAATTAGTCACATGTCTTCTTTATAAATCATGTGGTCTTTCTTCTCTCCATGTAGTATGCTGTAGAAAAAGGAGTCCGTGTTCTGGTAGATGCAGAATACACTTATATCAATCCTGCCTTGGCATTAGTCACCATCGCAATGATGGCTACTTGGAATACTCAAAAGCCTTGGATTTGGAACACATATCAAGCATATCTCAAGGTGGGTCTATCCTAGAATCTCCCCTCCTGTGTATTTTATTCACCACACTGCCAGGGAATTTTTAAAAAATGCACTCATGAAAAATAAGTGGTGGTAGGGCAGTGATGGGCTCCTACAAGTATGGCCAGGTACGCAGAAGCGGTAGAAAAATTTTGATATATTTTTTTTTCCCTTCTGGGGTCTGGGTATGTTTTTCCTATTGCAGTAAATGAGGTTGAATGTGTATAATTTTAGAAGAGCTGTGCGTGTGTGCATGTGTGTGTTTACATATGGATACAGTTTTTATAGTAGATAATGTATATTTTTGTGTGCCTGTGTGGAATATGTATGTACACATATGGCATATATACACAGAATTAAATAGTATATTTTGGAGGTTCAGTAATAGTAAATAGATAGGGAAATTGTACTCTTTGAGGTGACGAGAGGCCAGGCACTCTAACCCAAACCCTTGATGTGAGTGACGTCAAGTTGGCTACCTTTAAGTCAGTCACATGACCTTTAAGCCACTCCCACTGGTCACATGGCTGGCAAGTCACATCCACAAAATAAGCCACGCCCACAGTATGGTAGTAAAAATTTTTGCAGCCTTTTACTGTGCTAGGGCACTTTTAAAAATATTCCATAGCAGTTGGTTTGTTTGTTAACTGGTCTTGTTTTCCTCCAGGACACTCTGGAGCGTCTGAAGCATGATGTGGCCCTTGCAGAACGCTTGGGGGTATGCTTTGGAGTAAAGCTGGTCCGGGGGGCTTATCTGAACAAAGAACGGAAATTGGCAAAGGAAAAGGGGTACCCTGATCCTGTACAGCCCAGCTGGGAAGCTACCAATGAAAAGTGAGGATTATTTTTTTCATTAGAACAGTTCTTCTGTTTTGAGCCTTAGTTTTGTCATGATGTGTGTTAGTTTTGTCATGCTGTGAGCCGCTCCGAGTCCTCAGAGAGGGGCAACATACAAATATAATTAATAATAATAATAATAATAATAACAACAACAACAACAACAATTGTTGCTATTGCTGTTGCTGTTGCTGTTGTTATTATTATTATTTATTAGATTTGTATGCTGCCCCTCTCCGTAGACTCAGGGCGGCTCACAACAATAACAAAGACAATGTAAAAACAAATCTAATAATTTAAAAAACACTAAAAACCCCATTATTAAAAGCAAGCATACACACAAACAAACATACCATGTATAAACTGTATAGGCCCGGGGGAGATGTCTCAGTTCCCCCATGCCTGACGGCAGAGATGGGTCTTAAGAACTTTACGAAAGGCAAGGAGGGTTGGGACACTTCTGATCTCTGGGGGGAGCTGGTTCCAGAGGGTCGGGACCGCTACAGAGAAGGCTCTTCTCCTGGGTCCCGCCAAACGACATTGTTTAGTCGACGGGACCCAGAGAAGGCCAACTCTGTGGGACCTAACCGGTTGTTGGGATTCGTGCGGCAGAAGGCGGTCCCGGAGATATTCTTGTCCGATGCCATGAAGGGCTTTATAGGTCATAACCAACACTTTGAATTGTGACCAGAAATTGATCGGCAACCAATGCAGACTGGGAAGTGTTGGTGTGACATGGGCACCTTTTCAAAGGTAGCCCTATGTAGAGAGCATTACAGTATTATTATTATTATTATTATTATTATTATTATTATTATTATTATTATTATTATTATTTCTGTTGGGAATTTCCTTCTGTAGTAACATTTCCCCCTCATCTATTTTCATTTTCCTTGGCAAACAGTTACCGGAGTTGTCTGGAGTTTGGCTTGGACCAAGTTTCTCAGGTCAAGGAAAGATTCGAGATGATTGTGGCCACACATAATGAAGCCTCTGTGACCCATGCTGTGCAAAGGTATAGTAGTGAAAAAGAGGTGAGGCGGAATGGTGTAATAACACATCATCTACAAAAACTATGTCGAGACTTTGAAAAAGTGCTGAGGAGAGCAATTAAGATAATTAAAGGCGTGGGAGACTAAAATATATGAAGAACGGTTGCAGGATTTGGGTTTGGTTAGTCTAAAGAAAAGAAGGGCTAATGATAGCAGGATTCCGGCATTTGAGAGGCAGATATAAAGAGGAGGGAATCAATTTATTTTTCAAAGCACCAGAGGGAAAGACAAGAAACAATGGATGGGAACTAATCAATTTAGTGGAATTTAGGAGAAACAATCAACCAATAGAATAGCTTGCTCCGTCACTTGAGGTCTAAGAAGAGACTGGAGAGTCATTTGTCTGAAATGGTATGTGGTCTCTTGCTTGAACAGGGGGTTGGACTAGTAGATCTCCAAGGTCCCTTCCAGCTCCATTCTGATTGATTGATTGATTGATTGATTGATTGATTGATTGATGCTGCATGATTCTGTGACCAAGTCCTTTCTACCTCCGTTAATTATCTGTACAAGAAATTGCATGCTCAAGAAGCAAATTGAAAAACTGAAAGCCAAGAGGAAGAGGAGAAATAAGGCAATAAGCTGGGAACCGTGCAAAATTTCATTTAGATCATTGGTTCCCCACTCATATGCTCTCCAGATTTGTAAACTTTAACCTTGTTTAGTCAGTAGTGACATTGCTCAGAATTCTGGGAATTTGCCCATATGGCTGAAGACTGACAAGGCATTCATCTTCCAGTACTTGAGAAACTCTCATAGGAAAGAGAGGATTGACTTGTACAAAGCGCCAGAACCAATCGATGAAAGCTTATTAAAGAAAGATCTAACTTGGAAATTGTTCTGTCTGGGTGCCCCCAGACTTCAACACCAACTGGAAAAAGCAGCCAGACACGCTGGTAAAAGCAAAAGCACTTTATAGTTTGAAAAATAAACACAGAGAAAAACCTGTTCTTCCCAACAGGCAGGCTATGAGACTTCACAGCAGAGTCCTGATGGCCAGACAATACAGCAGACTTCTTGCTGGCACACCCACCACTGTAGAGAATAAGACCCACACCTTTTCCCCCCAAGGTTTCAGTATTCAAAGTCACAAACCAGAATTCCAAGACGCCAAAGATCACAGCCAGGTCCCAGGACTCCCAAAGATAATACTCCACAAGCCAGGAAGGGTGGGTCTGCCTTTTCAGCCTTTCCAGAGAGCACCACACCCAAACCCAGCTGTTGCCTCTTTAGTGCTGAAAGTACCTGGCTAATTGTCCCCTTCGTTGTGTTGCTCTTCTCTGCCGGAGATCGATTATTGCTTGTGCATTTTCATCTAAGGAATCCAGGCTGCTTGCTGGGGAGAGCTCCCTCTCAGGGGACTCTGGCTGTCCTCCCTCTCCCTCAGCCTGAGATTCCTCCTCCCCGTCTGCCTGAACCTCCTGTTCCTCATCCTCCCCCTCTGAGCAGGAAGCCGGCAGAGGATCAGCCGTTCCCTGAGGGGCCTCAGACGGAATCACAACAGAAATAAGGATACATTTTTTGACAGTGCAAACAATTAATCAATGGAATAGCTTGCCTTCCAGAATGGTGGGCGTTCCATCATTGGACATTTAGAAAAACAGACTGGATAATCATTTCACCAGGATGGTACAAGATCTCCTGCCTTTAGCAGAGGTTTGGACCAGAAGCAACAAAGTTTATGCTCAAAGCATTGATTAGATTTAGATTAGATTTATTGGATTTATATGCCGCCCCTCTCCGCAGACTCGCAAACATTGACATGTTTTCCACTTTAACACAACAGAGAGAGAAAGGTCAAAATAACTGAAGGCCTAAAAACATTACTGTGTGTGTAAAGACAAATAGTTATTTGCTCTCCTCAAACATGTGGGAAATTAGGGCAAAAAAAATATGAAACTGATATTTATGGCTTTGCGATTTGCATAAAGTAGCAGAGAGAGCCTAGAGCCCTCAAGATTTTGTTGAGTCACAATTCTCAGAATCTGTCACTTTGGGTCATACAAGCTGTGATACTGAGGGTTGACATTCAGCAACATGAGAATGAGTTTGGTCTAGTAGCGGTTAAGTCACTGGCCTAGAAATCAGGAGACTTTGAGTTCTAGGCTAGCCTTAGGCGTGAAAGCTGGCTGGGTGACTTTGGGCTAGTTACTCTTTTTCAACCTAACCCATCTCGAAAGATTTTTATTGTGGGGAAAATAGGAAACAAAAGTATTAGGTCTGTTTGTCATATATGAAATGGGCAGGTTTTGGGATGCCTATCTTCTTGGTAGAAACCTGACAATGAACTTATGCTTACTCCAGAATTGTCTTCTAGTTCCCATGTCTGTAAAGGTTTTTCAGTCATTCAGGTGCTTTTTAACACATTTTGGACTTCTGGCTTACAGTTTAAGCTGGTGATGATGAACCTTTTTTTTCTCGGGTGCTGAAAAAGCGTGCATTATCATGAGTGCCCACACCCATAATTCAATGCCCGGGGAGGGCGAAAACAGCTCCTCCCACCCCCGGAGGCCCTCTGGAAGCTGGAAACAGCTTGTTTCCCAACTTCTGGTGGACCCAGTAGACTTGCGTTTTGCCCTCCCCAGTCTCCAAAGGCTTCCCTGGAGCCAAGGGACAGTAAAAACGCCCTCCCCCATCCCCTTGGAGGCTCTCTGGAAGCCAAAAACACACTCCCAGAGCCTCTGCATAAGCCAAAAATCAGCTAGCTGGCACACACATGCACATTGGAGATAAGCTAAGGCAATGGCTTGCATGCCAGCAGATATGGCTTCACATGCCACCTGTGACACCCGTACCATAGGTTCACCTTCACTGGTTTGTTTGTTTGTTTGATTGTTTGATTGTTTGATTGTTTGATTGTTTGATTGTTTGATTGATTGATTGATTGATTGATTTTTTTAATTCCACCCTTCTCCTTAGACTCAGAGCATCTTACAAATTGTTAGCAATAGCACTTTTAAACTGAGTCAGCATATGCTTTCTATTCTACAATAAATTCATTCCCATTGTTGTCGGTGTTTGTTTTATTTTCTTAAGGATGTCACAGATGGGCATCGACAAAAATGCTGGACCCATTTGCTTTGGGCAGCTGCTGGGTATGTGTGACCAGGTGTCCTTGGCACTAGGTGAGTTTGCTCCCTGCCCTTCTTGACTGTTTTCCTCGCTTTCTCCCTGTGATATATTCACCTCCTTTCTCTAATTTGGTTTCCACCCTCCCGCCAACCGCAGGTCAAGCAGGTTTTGCCATCTACAAATCTATCCCCTATGGATCTGTGGAAGAGGTAATCCCTTACCTGATCCGGCGTGCTCATGAGAACCAGAGTGTGCTGCTGGGGATCCGAAAAGAACGGGATCTGCTTCGTTTGGAGCTTTGGAGGAGGATTTTAAGGAGGCCCTGATGTAATTTGCATTTACTAAAGACCATCCCTTCGCCCCCACCACCACCTAGAATCATGGTTGCTTCCAAACAAGGATCTAACAGGAGGTTGAGATATTACGTTATTACATTTGTTAAACTTCCTGTGCTTTTCTACTTCCACACTTTTTTCTATTACAGAAGATCCATTAAAAAGAGAAAGATGGAATAAGTATCTAGCATTTTATTTGTTGTCAGTGCTAAGTCTGTTCCTTAAACTTTCTTAATCACAGTTAGAAACATAGAAACATAGAAGACTGACGGCAGAAAAAGACCTCATGGTCCATCTACTCTGCCCTTATACTATTTCCTGTATTTTATCTTACAATGGATATATGTTTATCCCAGGCATGTTTAAATTCAGTTACTGTGGATTTACCAACCATGTCTGCTGGAAGTTTGTTCCAAGGATCTACTACTCTTTCAGTGAAATAATATTTTCTCATGTTGCCTTTGATCTTTCCCCCAACTAACTTCAGATTGTGTCCCCTTGTTCTTGTGTTCACTTTCCTATTAAAAACACTTCCCCCCTGAACCTTATTTAACCCTTTAACATATTTAAATGTTTTGATCATGTCCCCCCTTTTCCTTCTGTCCTCCAGACTATACAGATTGAGTTCATTAAGTCTTTCCTGATACGTTTTATGCTTAAGACCTTCCACCATTCTTGTAGCCCGTCTTTGGACCCGTTCAATTTTGTCAATATCTTTTTGTAGGTGAGGTCTCCAGAACTGAACACAGTATTCCAAATGTGGTCTCACCAGTGCTCTATATAACGGGATCATAATCTCCCTCTTCCTGCTTGTTATACCTCTAGCTATGCAGCCAAGCATCCTACTTGCTTTTCCTACCGCCCGACCACACAGTTATTTAATAATACTCTAAAAAGTATTGATTTTGGAAAGCCTTGATGATCTGCTCCAGTAGTTCTCAACCTATTCTTTACTGTGGACCCCCTTTAAATACTTTTTGTGGCCACATATCATGACCACATAGGGCACCACCAAGACTCAATTCAAGATTTAAATCATAACACTTCTTCAAGCCTTCGTGGACCATTTGTGTTGACATTTGCAGTTATTATGTTTGACAGCAGCTTCCTAATTGATGTGTGTTTTAGCTTGAATATCTGTTGACCTGTTTAAGCAAGGCAGAGTGAGGGTGGGAGGGAGAAAGGAGGGGGTTGTGCCCTTATATAATGGACTTAATGAAGTTTAGTATTAGCAAACTAGACTTCCACACATATAGGCATCGCTAAACTGGATTAAAACCAGCTGTTTTGCTAAAAATGGTTAAAGACAGTAATCAGGACAAATGGGATTTTTCTCTTGCCTGTGGGCTACAATGAAAAAAAAAAGTGGTGTAGGAAAAACTGGGTGCTAGTGCAGTACTGCTGTATAGTCTGGAGGACAGAAGGAAAAGTAGGGACATGATCGAAACATTTAAATATGTTAAAGGGTTAAATAAGGTCCAGGACGGAAGTGTTTTTAATAGGAAAGTGAACACAAGAACAAGGGGACACAATCTGAAGTTAGTTGGGGGAAAGATCAAAAGCAACATGAGAAAATATTGTTTTACTGAAAGAGTAGTAGATCCTTGGAACAAACTTCCAGCAGACATGGTAGATAAATCCACAGTAACTGAATTTAAACATGCCTGGGATAAACATATATCCATCCTAAGATAAAATACAGAAAATAGTATAAGGGCAGACTAGATGGACCATGAGGTCTTTTTCTGCCGTCAGACTTCTATGTTTCTATGTTTCTATGTACTGTATTAAAAATATGTTCCTTTTCTGAAAATCTGTCACTTTGTTTTTAAAGCTAAGGGGAGATAAATAGAAGAATTGAAAGTGGGCTTTGAGGGTGTCAAAAATCCTTCCTTTATTGGACAGCCTTCATTATCTGGGAATGAAGAGTGATGTGATGGCTAAGCTTAAAAGCAAAAATTTTGGAGCATTCCAGTTCTAGGGACTGGAATTACCTTGGTTTATCCTTTATATCATCAGCTTCTTTTCTGGACAACCGCCCCCCTCACTTCATAATTTGATGGGATGGAAAGAAGGGCTGGCAGCAGCTATTTTGATTCCCACAGCTGTTAATCTCAAAAAAGGTGATTGATGGAAGTCAGCCAGCCTGCAAGTATAATCCTTTAGAGAAGGCCGGGTTAAACAAGGTCCTGGGAATTTCAGCAGGCCCACATGCTTTTCCTGGGCAATGACACTCAAATGCAGATGTTCAGGTTCTCAGCAGAGTTTTTCAAAGGTTTCCATATTTTTCAAGTTACAAGAACTGTCTGTTCTCAGTTTAATCTCCTTTTCCTTCAAGGCAATAATCAAAAGCAAAACCATTTTGATCAGGGTCATGCTTTGAGTTGTTGGACAATGTTTCTGATCTCTGCAAATGCTGACTGATAATTCGGGTTGTTGGATGGTTAGAAATTTTCCACTCGCAGCCTGAGATAATTCTGTATAAGGAAAATTTTATTGTTCATTAGTTGGGAGTAGAAGGTAGATCTGATGAAAGATAATGAGAAAAGGAAACCCTGAGTTCTGCCAGGTTTTCAAAGAAACAAAGGTTTTCTGCCGGGCAGTGATCTTGAAATACCATTTTTAAAAATAGGGATCATAGGTGTGTTCACCCTAGCACAAGGACAGAAGCACCAGCCTGAAGACGACGAGTGAGACATCATCGAAACGTCGCCAGAAATCTCTCAAACTTACACGGGAAGAAACCCGAATATGCCAAGACCTTCATATGTGTGTGTGTGTGTTTATATATATATGTATGTATATACATAAATACAGTGATCCCTCACTTTTCGCGGGGGATGCGTTCCAAGACCACCTGCGAAAGTCAAATTTCCGCAAAGTAGAGATGCGGAAGTAAATACACCATTTTTGCTATGAACAGTCTCACAAGCCTTCCCTTAACACTTTAAACCCCTAATTACCATTTCCCATTCCCTTAACAATCATTTACTCACCATTATTACTGGTACTCACCATTGAATAAGACACTTAGTGATCCTGATATTTATAAACATAATTATTTATTAACAATAATTATTTTTTTTGTTATTTATTTGCAAAAATTATTAGTTTGGCGATGACGTATGACATCATTGTGTGGGGAAAACCATGGTATAGGAAAAAAACCCGCGAAGTATTTTTTTAATTAATATTTTTTGAAAAACCGTGGTATAGGCTATTCGCGAAGTTTGAACCCGCGAAAATCGAGGGAACACTGTATATGTATATATGGATTTCAAGTTGTTTATCCATGATTTGAGAAGAATTTAAGAAATCTACCTATTCTCTCCCACAATCTCCTCTATAAACTGAGTTACTTAACCTCACTTCCCAGTCTTTTGTTCATATTATACCACTCAAGACAGATTAGGTTGGGCTGAGAGAGCGCGACAGTCAGAAACTTCCCATGGCCAAGAGTAGATGACTGTGGCTATCTGCAGTCCTTGGGACCATCCATGCTTACGATTAACTGAAGATGTTCTGCTGATCATTTTTAGAGAACATGTTTTCACAGTGGTGCCTTTATCTCATCCCCAGCTCCCCAGCAAGGCATTTGTGTTTAGCAATTCCAGTTTATCTCTAGTGTTTTGCTTCTGAACCAAGTTATCTTGTAGGAACATCCTATGGTGACTCCTTACTGATGTGCCATGGCTTGGTTCAACCTAGTCCTTATCAGAACCTTCCCAGATTCTGCAACCACAACCCTGGGCTTCTTTCCTCTGGTTCCCTCTTTCCAGTATATTCCTTGAATATTTTGCCTGGGGCTGAAGGAGAATTCAAATAAATGGCTTCCACAGAAGCATCTGCCTAATAATACCTGACCAGTGTTTCACAAAGCACCATTCAGGCTCAGTTAAGGGCTACCAAAATTTTTACTACCACATTATGGGCGTGGCTTTTGCAGGACGCCCTGCATTTTCTTTCAACATCTGTCAGTGCAAATTGGGTGCTCTGGGGTGGAGGTCCATTTTCGCTACCTCATTGCATTTCCCCCATCCCCAATCCGGGCAGTAGCCCACCCCTGCCTAGGCTTCTTGTACAATATTATAGTTTCTGTTTTAAATATGCATTTTGCAATCCTGAAGTGACAAATATTTAATTAAAAAGAAAAACAGGACGATCACTGTCTATAATTAAGATACAAATGAGAGTTGGGTTTTTCTAGCTTTGGGGTTGTTGGTTCTGTACCAAATACTGCACACATTTTTCCTCACTAAAAGAGGCTGAAAATTTGGGTGTGTTTTATACTCAGAATGGTAGCTTTTTTGAAGATTTTCCCCCCCAGCCCTAATGAGGTACTAATGATTTTCACAGCTTGCAGGATTTTTTCATTGCTACTACATTGTTCCCTCAATTTTCGTGGAGGATGCGTTCCGAGTCGAATTTCCGCAAAGTAGAGATGTAGAAGTAAATACACTATTATTGGCTATGAACAGTATCCCAAGCCTTCCCTAAACACTTTAAACCCCTAAATTACAATTTTCCATTCCCTTAGCAACTATTTAGATTATTATTCACCATGTTTATTTATTAAAGTTTATTTTTAAAAATGTTTTTTAAAGGCAGATGAAAGTTTGGCGATGACATATGACATCATTGGGCGGGAAAAAACGTGGTATAGGGGGGGGGGAACGTGAAGTATTTCTTAATTAATATTTTTGAAAAACCGTGGTATAGACGTTTCGCGAAGTTCAAACCCGCGAAAATCGAGGGAACACTGTACCTCCAAGAAAGATTTTTTAAGCACTAACCAGGGGATAAAATAATGTGCTGAAGTTAACCAGACTAAGGATACTAGCAGTGAAGGGCTACCAAAATTTTTACTACCACACTGTGGGTGTGGCTTATGCAGGACGCCCTGCTTTTTCTTTCAACATCTTTCACTGTAAATTGAGTGCTCTGGGGTGGAGCTCCATTTTTGCTACCCCACTGCTTCCCGCCCCCACCCACCCCCGGTCCGGGCAGTAGACCACCCCTGGATACTAGCCATATAAATACCTGGTAGGCAGATTATTTTCCCCCTATTTTCCTTCCCCAAAACTAAGGTGCATCTTATACTCCGAAAAATAAGGTAAGTACCTTACAGGTGTTCCACTGTTCCTGCCAACAAGGTTTCTTACACAGCCATGGTTTCTACTATCCTCATTTTTTTGAGGAATGAAGACCTTTTACATCTCCAAAATCATCTTGTGTATTGGATGGGATGCTTGCAGGGACCATTAGCAGTTGCCAAATGCTACCGGCACTGCCATTTTGGAATAATTGGCAGCTGAATGTAATGGAGAAGAAGGCTGCAATTTTGCTCTTTCCTAAGCAACAGGAAGAACAGTAAACCTGTATTCAAAAGAAGCTTGGTTGAAATGGTTGAAATAGGATGAATCTCCTTTATGTGCCTGTTGTGGTTAGCTCTGGCCCAGCTCCTGCCCCAAGGAATGTGGAGGTGGATGTGGATGTGGGGGAAACATCCACATGCCGCAGGCCTGTTTTGCTCCCGATGGAATCTGCCGACGAAGCCTCCTCTGACCAAGGAAGTGTGAGTGACAGGGAAGAGGGGAGTTTAGCAGACAGCCCAGGAGGAGATCAATCATCTGTATCATCCCTGGATTCTGAACAAGAATTAATGGCATATCCACACATGCATAGAGTGATGCCTAGGAGACAACAACTGAAGGATTATTACAAGAGAAAATGAGGCCACCTGTGGTTGGGTGGGGCTGCTGTAATTAGTGCTACAGATAAAAGTGCAGCCTGGTGTTTTAGCCTCATGGCAGTTTATCTGATTCATTGTTTCATCAAGATCATGGTTTTTGTGCTGTTCAAGATTGTGTGTGGACTCTCTGGACTTTAGAATTGGACTCAATTTCCCAGTTATTGGGTGAGCAATTGGATTGCATTTAACCTATGCCTTGTGAGTACCAGAAAATCCCTTTGACATTTAAAAAGGGAGCTGATTCTGTTTTTCTGTTTATAAAAACTTTTAGGTTTTCCTTTTATCGTGTGGTATGTGTCTTCCTGGACTAATTACCCTGTAAATACGGGCGGTTGAAACACGCTGGCAGAACAATGTGCCCTGCAAGCTTCCCTCTTCTTAAACTCACATGCTTCTTCTATCCCACTGTCCTGTCCATTGAGATATTTTTAGACACCAGTTTACAGGTCTTCTGGAATATTAGTAAAGCTATGTCCAAAAATAACTTGGGTGACAGGTTGGTGAGATGAACGGGCCCAGAATAAAGCTGGGGGAAGCTCTCTCACAGTTTCATTCTATACTTCTACTTCATCTCATTAACCTTTCAGGCAACCATTTTTAACACAGTTCTCCTTGTCTTTACAGCAGCCCCACCCAACCACAGCAGCCCCACCCAACCACAGGTGGCCTCATTTTCTCTTGTAATAATCCTTCAGTTGTTGTCTCCTATGCATCCCTCTACGCATGCGTGGATGTGTCATTAATTCTTGTTCAGAATCCAGGGATGATACAGATGATTGATCTCCTCCTGGGCTGTCTGCCAAACTCCCCTCTTCCCTGTCACTCATGCTTCCTTGGTCAGAGGAGGCTTTGTCGGCAGATTCCATCAGGAGCAAAACAGATTCCCTCAGGAGCAAAACAGGTCTCTCTACTCAGGAGACACATCTCCATTTGAATAAATCTGTCATTTGGCAAATTCAAAAGGTGGCTATTCTGTCAGGCACCTGCCCGCTTTCCTAACCTTGCCTCTTTCAATTTTAAAGACAGGATTTGGTGCATTGTCCTCCCCAACCCCTCTGCCTTGTGACATTGAGTGAAAAATGAAGGTGAAGATTTTCACAAGCCTTTTTATGGAAGCAGATTAAAATTTGACTACAGGGTACAACAAATTGTGCTAGCATACTTTTTTCTTTTTTTTGAAGCTCAAAAACTAAAGGAATGCACATTTATTTATTTATTTATTTTTAAAGTGCAATTTGTATTTCCACTCCTTGGAAGTAGAGGAAGGCCGATGATTGCATCAGCGTGACAACATCCAGACAAATTCTGTAAGGGAAATATCATGAGACAATATTAGTACACTTACACTAGCCTTGTCAAATGTCAAATCCTTTTAAAGGTCAAATCCTTACTCCATCCACAAGATTTGCTTAATGACCTCAGCAGGTGTCTTCCTCTGATATGAACATAATTGTCAGGAATGTGACAATAGGGGAATTAAAGCAACTAAAGTCCCTTTTTGCAGTTGTTAAAGCTGATCTAAACTAAATTTATTATATTGCCTGATTAGGTGCAGATCAAATTTCCTTTTATTATATCATACAACTATTGCAATGGCACATATACAGAGCCTTCATCTTAAGGCAGAGATCTTCAAAATCTTAAAGTTGTCGAGTTTGGGGACTCCTGTTTTAAGGTTTTAAAATGTGATCTTCTGATTTTCTACTAGAAGAGGCTAATTTTTCAAAATTGCAGACCTTAATTCATATCACCCCTCATTCAGTAATCTGTTCAAAATGTCTCTCTCCCCCCCCCCCCCCATCCCTCTAGTTCAGATAGAAGATCTCTGGCAATGAATATCTTCCTGGTATAAATCAGTACAATTATAATACAAAAGAGTTGGGGAAAATAATATTGCCACTAAAATGTTCCCGGTTTTTTACATTTTAAAGATGGAACACACAAAATTCTTACAAAAGAGAAATACAGTATAAAGCTTAATAGGAAATAATACTATAATATTTACCTTAGTCATTCAAACTTCAAAAATCTGCTCTGGGTGCGGGAAAATTGCAGCTGAGCTCCAATCTCCGTGAAATTGGAACAACGTAATAAATAAATTTCTAAATCTATTATCCAAGCCCATTTAAGCCTGTATCTTGTCACTCTGTGCTTCTAAATCCTATCTCTCTAGAGCTTTAATACTTTAATCTCTCACCCTGATTTCTCTAAGCCTATAATATCTTTCCATCAATATTATATTGCCAGATATCACCTTCAAAATCCACAGTCCCGTCTCCATTAACGTCAGCATCCTTCACCATATCGTTAATCTCCTGAGGGGTCATCGTCTCACTCATCAAACGCTGCATGGTCTGACGCAGCTCAATCAAGGTGATCTTGCCATCCCCATTTGTGTCAAACTGGAAAGAAGACCCAGAATTATTCAGAATACCCGTGCACATTTTCTATACTGGAACCAAAAGGAGGATTAGCTATGAACCTACATAGTAATGGCATTTGAGAGAGCAATGACCATAGCTGTGGTCCAATATTATTATTATTATTATTATTATTATTATTATTATTATTATTATTATTATTATTAATAATAATTGGATTTGTATGCCGCCCCTCTTCATAGACTCGGGGCGGCTCACAACAATAACAAAGACAATGTAAAAACAAATCTAATAATTTAAAAAACACTAAACACCCCATTATTAAAAGCAAACATACACACAAACATACCATGTATAAACTGTATAGGCCCGCGGGAGATGTCTCAGTTCCCCCATGCTTGACGGCAGAGATGGGTCTTAAGAAGTTTACGAAAGGCAAGGAGGGTGAGGGAAGTTCTAATCTCCGGGGGGAGCTGGTTCCAGAGGGTTGGGGCTGCCACAAAGAAGGCTCTTCCCCTTGGTCCCGCCAAACAACATTGTTTAGTCAATGGGACCCGGAGAAGGCCAACTCTGTGGGACCTAACCGGTCGCTGGGATTCATGCGGCAGAAGGCAGTCCCAGAGATATTCTGGTCTGATGCCATGAAGGGCTTTATAGGTCATAACCAACACTTTGAATTGTGACCGGAAACTGATCGGCAACCAATATATCAGGGCCAATTCTCCAAAGCACCTGAAAGCGGGACTAGAAGCAATAGATGGAAGCTAATCAAAGAGAAAAGCAACCTAAAAATTAGGACAAATTTCCTGACAGTTAAGAACAATTAATCAGTGGAACAACTTTCATCTAGAAATTATGAGTGCTCCAACACTGGAATTTTGTAAGGCAGAGGACAACCATTTGTGTGAAATGGTATAGGACAGTGATGGCAAACCTTTTTTTCCTCTAGTGCCAAAAGTGTCTATGTGCACACTATTACATGCGTACTAGTGCCCGTACTCATAATTCAATGCCCCTCTGTACATGCGAGTCTTCGGAGAGGGGCGGCATACAAATCTAAATAATAAATAATAAATAAATGCGTGCCTGACCTGCCCCACCACCCCTTTGCATGTGCAGGCAACCTCCCCCATTCCCCTGTTTCCTGACTTCCAGTGGGCCTAGTAGGCCCATTTTTTGCCCTCCCCAGGCTCCAGAGGCTTTCTTGGAGCCTGGGGAGGGCAAAAACGGCCTCCCCTGCTCCCCCCAGAGGCCCTCTGGAGGCCAAAGATGCCCTCCCAGAGCCTCCACATGAGTGGAAAATCAGCTGGCTGGCACGCACATGCACGCTGGAGCTGAGTTAGGGCAACGGTTCGTGTGCCAGCACATATGGCTCCACGTGCGGCACATGTGCCATAGGTACACCACCACTGGTGTAGGGTTTCCTGCCTGAGCAGAGGATTGGACTAGAAGACCTCCAAGATCCCTTCCAACTCTTGTTATTTTATTCTATATCTCAGGTTTCTGGAATATATTAAACATTATTCTTCGGTGAAGGAATTGCTCCCTACCAGATGCCATAAACTGAGATGAACACCTATAATCTTTTATTAACAGTAGGATTGTTTGATGTGATTTAGAAAGAACACAACTTTTTTAAAATACAGTGATACCTTGTCTTATGAACTTAATTAGTTCCAGGACGAGGTTCGTCAGTTGAAAAGTTCGTAAGATGAAACAATGTTTCTAGTGATGGGCAAACCCAACGGTGTTCGGGTTCGGCAAGTTTGGACGAACTTTACACAAAATTCGGCCGAACCTGAACCGAACCCGAACTCCAACCTGAACGGGGAATCCCTCCCACGAAGAGATTCCAGGGGCAGAGCTTTGATGTCACCGGCAGGTTGCTAAGGACACCAAGGTGATCACTTCCTGGATTCCATGGAATCCAGGTGTCCTTAGCAACCTGCTGGTGACGTCAAAGCTCCGAACGCCGAGTACGACCCTGAACTTTGCCCAAAGTTTGAAAAAAGTTCGTGTTCGTGTTCGGCATACCGAACACCGCAAAATTCGGTACGGACCCGAATTGTGCGGGTTCAGTTTGCCCATCACTAAATGTTTCCCATAGGAATCAATGGAAAAGCGATTAATGCATGCAAGCCCAAAATTCACCCCTTTTGCCAGCCGAAGCACCCGTTTTTGCACTGCTGGGATTTCGCTGAGGCTTCCCTCGCTGGGAAACCCCACCTCCGGATTTCCGTTGCCAGCAAAGCACCCGTTTTTGCAATGCTGGGATTCCCCTGCTGGGATTCCCCTGCAGCATCGCAAAAATGCGGAAGTCCAGAGATGGGGTTTTCCATGGAGGGGAGCCTCAGGGAAATCCCAGTAGCGCAAAAACGGGTGCTTTGGCTGGCTTCCATATAAGGGTGAGGTTTCCTGAAATTTTTGTCCCAAGATTTGATTCACAGAATGGGGTAATAGAAGCTGCCTTTGGTACAGATGTGTTGCCTGAAATGGGGCATCGCCCGACCTTCAGTTGAGCTAGGGATTTGTTGACAGCTATGGTGGCACTGGCTAAAGCAAGAAAGTCTGTTGCACAGCTTCTAGTTATCTATCTAAATTTAAAATCTTATCCAGTCGTAACCCACATTTGAAAAGGGATTATTTAGGCATTTTTCTCCCATCAACAAAGGATTCTTTTAATCTCTGTACATTAATTGGCCTGTTAACCAGTTGCCTTGTTAATAAATTTAATTTAATAAACCCATTAGGAGATGTTAGCTCCAATATGTGCACCAGACATAGTGCGCAAATAAATTGAAAGGGAAATTCAAAATATAGTATCTGCTATAGTAATTGCAATTCTGATTGTGCTTTATCCCACAGACACAAAAACACACATACACACACATCCCAAGTAGAGGGACATAAACAAGAAACTAAGGAGAAGTCTGGGCCTTTTCCTCTTTCCCCACAGATTGAAGTGGGCTTGAATTAGTCATCTCTCTGGGAATGGATTTGGCTTCTTTCTGTCAAGGTCATGTTCTTTATTCACTACAAGAAGTCTCTATAGAAAACCAGACAGTGGGCAGAAACTACGGCTAAGTATAGGTTGTCCTTACATTTTGTTTGTACAACCATAAGAAAATGCTGATGTAGATGAAGTTTATCTCAGATCAAGAAATCTGGAAATGAACTTAAAATAAAGAGAGCCCATCTAATCCAGCTTTCCTTTCGGGATCTAACTCCTGTGCCTTTACATCTGTTTTTACCTCCTTGAAGACATCTCTCATCTCTTGAACGCCAATCATGCCCGCTGTTTCTGCCAGTAGTTTTGGGGTCATCAACTCTACAAAGTCCTCAAAAGCCACGTGTCCCCCAACTGTAACAAAAAAAGTTATACTTACTTCTTAAAGTAGTTAAAAAAAAACCAAAAACCTACCCCTACCAAGAGCATCTAGATATCTTGCCTTCTCCTTCAGTTTCTTGGTCAAAAGCTTTTTCAGAATATCAAGGAGAAAATAATAGAAAATGTATCAATTCTGTGGCCACCCCATACTTCCTAAGTGAGTACCAAAGCAGCATGTTCATAATTTAGTTTTGGATTTGACAAACAACTAGGTAAGAGAGCATATGAGATCATTTCTATCAGGAGGAATGAAAATTGCAATAAATGCACTTTAGTTTTGAAATCATGTGACCTACTAGTCCAACTCATATTCAAAGAACTCAGAAGTTTCCCATTATCATTCCTTTAAAAAATTGGAGAATTGGATACTTAGGCAAGAAATAATAAGCTCTTTGACTCGCCGTGGTCTTTATAAAAATCTTTTCTCTTTGCCATTATTTTATTTGTGGGAACAAAACAAATGGACTTTTCTTTCCAATGCAAATAATTGTTTCATAGGAGAAGACCTGTAGTAAAGTCTTACTACGGGAAATAAAGGGAATCTCTTCTTTCACCTACAATCATCCCTTTCAGCAGCTGATCTTCGCTCATTTAAAAAAAGGTCCAAATTAAACAAGATGTATAAACATCACATGTAATTTATTCCTGAAGGGCAATTCCTTAGATCCAGTGAAAGGTTACCAAAATTTTTACTACCACACTGTGGCCATGGCTTATTTACTTTCTTTCAACATCTTTCAATACAAATTGGGTGCTCTGGGGTGGAGCTCCATTTTCGTTACCCCCACTGTGTCCCCCCCCCCCCGGTCTGGGCAGTAGCCCACCCCTGCTTAGATCTGAAATAGACCTTTCAATCTTAACAAATTTACTAGCCAAAAGCCAGTAGTAAATGCCTTTAATGAAAGATCCATCACTCAGTATTGACTACAATGATACGAGTTGGAGTTCAGAGACATCTGGAAAGTCTCAGACTTAGGTTTCCCTTACTCTTTCCAACAACTACTTACGATTCATGTTGATCTGTTGAGACAGCTCTATGAGTTCCATCTCGGTTGGCATGTACCCCATTGTTCTCATGAGGTTACCCAAATCTTTGCAGCTGATAAATCCGTCTTTGTCCTTGTCAAACTCCTGAAAGGCTTCACAAAGTTCTGTTTTTGCACGATGAGGAAGATGATGAAGATGATAAAGAATCAGATAAGGTCATGGCTGGGCTTTTGTAACATGCTTGAGTAATTTAAGCTTAGAGTGTTGCAGGAGCTCAGCCCTTAATATTCTATGTATATCAGATCACCTCTTAAACCATAATATGGTTTGCATGCTTGGGCATATCATTTCTGTTTTGTTAATCTGGATTTATTTAGCTTGGAGCCATTTTGGAGCAAAATGATACAGAAATGTCATTGATTGATTGACTGTTAAACAAGCAAACAACCTAGCTCACGAATCTCATTGTTTTAAACCCTGTTAATAATATGCTATTCCTTCTTGTTGATTTTTTATTTAGAGACCTCCCACTGAAGCTACATTACTAAGAAAATTAAACTAATTCTGACTTTATTTTTATGTTGGAATATGAATAGTAGGCCCAGAAAGGCACCTGCTCCACCATCCCTCGTTATGAATTTATTTCAGCACACAATTAATACTTGTCCTTTTTAACAGTCTCCAGGGGAATTCTGACAGCACACTTTTTCAAGGAAGATTATCTGTTACTGATGTTTCTTCAATCTTTTCTAACCTCCCAAAGGATTTCAGCATATCTTGGAGCACTAGTTTAATATATTAGTCAGAATCAGATATGTGTACAAACAGAAGTTTGACCTACCTTCAATTTCATCTCCACTCAGTTCACGTTGCTGTAACAAACACACAATAAAAGTGGAAAGACATTCACTACAGTAGAAAGACATAAACAAGGAACTCTGAAACCAAGGCTGATGTTTCTAAACCCAGAAGAAAACTGGTCCTTTTTGGGGTGGGAGGAACTAGAGGAATCAAGTCACCATAATTCTATCCTTAACTCTCCACTCAATTGGCCCCAACCATAACTCCTCAACTATAGCATTTTATTGTTCTTGGCCAATGGAAAATATTGCACCGAATGGCAAGAAATCACGGTATCCCAAAATAGCAGGTTAAAACCCAAATAACTATCAGGAAATGGAAACGCTAAAGCCACTGGGCTTTTAGATTTATTGGATCCTCTCTCAATGAGATGAATAAATTCAATGGCAAGCAAGTCTTATAGGTAGTTCAGGTAACTGCCAGCTACTGATTGTGGATCAGGTTGTGACAGGCAACAGATAGAATAGAATAGAATAGAATGGAATAGAATGGAATAGAATAGAATAGAATAGAATAGAATACTTTGATTAGGAAATAAAAGAAGAATATTTGAGAAGACAGCCTAAACCAAGCTGCTTACAACAGAGGTAAAAAAGACTCAGTTTTTTTCTTGTAAACTTTGCGAGTGAATGGAACAAACCCCCAACTAGAAAAACAAAGAGAAGTTGGAAGATAAGCATCACTTGACATGGACCATACTTATTTATATTTCTGTCATCTCCATTGTTTGTAAACCTGTGTGATTTACCACCTGTGCGGATAAAAGCATTAGAAAAAATGTCTTTTTCAACTGCCTTCTTCTCTCTAATATTTGTTTATATGTAAATATGTTTACTTTTCTTCTGTCATGTTTTCATCATATGCTAAATTAAATCTAATTAATTAACAATATCTCATAAAATACAATTATCTCGTTCAACTTTCTCCTATTTACAGTAATGTCTTCCCACTGTTGAATTTACAATACAACACCCATCATCCTGGACAAATTGGTAGGGGCTCGGAGCCCAATAGAAACATAGAAGACTGACGGCAGAAAAAGACCTCGTGATCAATCTAGTCTGCCCTTATACTATTTCCTGTATTTTTATCTTAGGATGGATATATGTTTATCCCAGGCATGTTTAAATTCAGTTACTGTGGATTTACCAACCACGTCTGCTGGAAGTTTGTTCCAAGGATCTACTACTCTTTCAGTAAAATAATATTTTTTCATGTTGCTTTTGATCTTTCCCCCAACTAACCTCAGATTGTGTCCCCTTGTTCTTGTGTTCACTTTCCTATTAAAAACACTTCCCTCCTGAACCTTATTTAACCCTTTAACATATTTAAATGTTTCGACCTTTTCCTTCTGTCCTCCAGACTATACAGATTGAGTTCATGAAGTCTTTCCTGATACGTTTTATGCTTAAGACCTTCCACCATTCTTGTAGCTGGTCTTTGGACCCGTTCAATTTTGTCAATATCTTTTTGTAGGTGAGGTCTCCAGAATTGAACACAGTATTCCAAATGTGGTCTCACCAGCGCTCTATATAGCGGGATCACAATTTCCCTCTTCCTGCTTGTTATACCTCTAGTTATGCAGCCAAGCATCCTACTTGCTTTTCCTACCGCCCAACTCACCCATTTTGAGACTGTCAGAAATCACTACCCCTAAATCATTCTCTTCTGAAGTTTTTTTTTTCCATTTTTTTTCATTTTTCAAAGGTTGGGAAATGTTTTTTTAGATTCCTTTAGAAGAAAACCCAGGCATCTATCTATCTCTCCCACCACAATTTCATACTTCTACTATTTTCTGCCTAGTTTGGACCCATGATCCAATATCCTGAATTAGAAACAGAATACCTTCCTGTGGCAGAGAGTGAAATCTGGGAATATTACAATCCTGCCCTGGACCACTTTTGAGTTAATTGCTCTTTCACTGAAAAAAGACATAAGTCTAGTCTGGTGCCTTTCCCCTAACCTGTAAGGCTACCCCACCAATGCTCATGACCCAATCCCTACTAGATAGCCCATACCCTCTGCTTGTCAGCAATGTTCTTGCGCAAGAAGATGCAGGCCGCTCCCAGTCCATTCTGCATGGTGCAGAGAGATGTGGGTCCCAGTCCAGTTGCCGAGTCCCCAGCCAGTCTGCCTGGTGCCCAATCTTCAGCAGTCGAAAAAACGGCTCTTTGGAAGAGGGTGATTTATAGAGGGAGAAAAGGATCATCTCTCCTTCATTTCCGACCCCTCCTCCATCCAGGCCTTTTTTGTTCTTCTCCTGGCTGTGACATCTGTAGAATAAATCTCTCCTCTTTTGACCAGATTAACATCGGCCACGTGGTGAAAATTGGCAGCCTGGACCAGCTTGGCTTCTCAGGAAGTATGGAAGAGACGGAAGCTTCCAGAACATTAAAACGGTGAAGAAAAGGATGGGTAGTCAGTATGTGTGTGTAGCAATTAAGCCATCAGCCTAAAAAAACTGGATATGTGTTCCAATCCTGACATAGGCAGAAATACAACTGGGTAGGCCAGCCAGTCACTATCAGCCCTGGAAAGGAGGCAATGGCAAATCATTGCCAAGAAAACTGTGGGGACTAGGCAGTTATGAGGAATCAACAATGTCTTCAGGGCACACATCCCATTCAAATACATAAACAAAACACCACCACAGAACAGTGTTCCCTCTAATTTCTTTTTTGGGGGGGGGGCGGAAAAGTATAGTGTCTGAGCGGCAGTCCCTTCAGGACTGGGCGGCACAGAAATAACAAGCAAACAAACAAACAAACAAACAAATAAAAAACCAACCCTGTTTTGCCTCAGAGAATTTCAAAATAAAATACTGTACTGTGTGTCTATAACAGTGAGCTCATAATAGGGCAACTCTATCAATATCAAAATGCCACTTAAATAGTTGAGCTAGTTTCAAACTAGATTTTGATTTTCTTTCTCTCTTCCTTACTCCCATTCTTTTTCTTTCTCTTTTCCTTCCTCTCTTTTTTCTATCTGTTTCTCTCTCTTCCTCTCTCTCTCCTTCCCTCTCACTCTTTCCCTCTCGGCTTCTGGGCAGGTTTGGAAAACTCTGAGTTGATGATGATTTTTAAGTGAGCGATTGCTCACTGCTCAGCTTAGAGGGAACTATGCCACAGAATAAACTATTTTTAAAAAGTTTAGGTATAAAAATAAAGAAAAACTCCACAGTCTCCAAATCTCAGAGGAAAACCACATATAAATAACAATAGTAATAGTAATAATAATAATAATACCTACAAAAAGATATTGACAAAATTGAACGGGTCCAAAGACGGGCTACAAGAATGGTGGAAGGTCTTAAGCATAAAACGTATCAGGAAAGACTTAATGAACTCAATCTGTATAGTCTGGAGGACAGAAGGAAAAGGGGGGACATGATCGAAACATTTAAATAGGTTAAAGGGTTAAATAAGGTCCAGGAGGGAAGTGTTTTTAATAGGAAAGTGAACACAAGAACAAGGGGACACAATCTGAAGTTAGTTGGGGGAAAGATCAAAAGCGACGTGAGAAAATATTATTTCACTGAAAGAGTAGTAGATCCTTGGAACAAACTTCCAGCAGACATGGTTGGTAAATCCACAGTAACTGAATTTAAACATGCCTGGGATAAACATATATCCATTGTAAGATGAAATACAGGAAATAGTATAAGGGCAGACTAGATGGACATGAGGTCTTTTTCTGCCGTCAGTGTTCTATGTTTCTATGTTTCTAATAATAATAATAATAATAATAATAATAATAATAATAATAATAATAATAATAATAATTTATTAGATTGTATGCCGCCCCTCTCCGAGGACTCGGGGCGGCTCACAACATAAACAGTGTACAAATCCAAAAAAAAAATATTCCGTTTTATTGGCATATAGTTTTAAGAATGTAATGGCTATCTTGCCCACTGTGGCCTTTATCCAGGGGTGGGCTACTGCCTGGACATGGGGGGATGCAGTGGGGTAGCAAAAATGGAGCTCCACCCCAAAGCGCCCAATTTGCACTGAAAGAGGTTGAAAAAAAGTGCAGGGCGTCCTGCAAAAGCCACACCCACAGTGTGGTAGTAAAAACTTTGGTAGCCCTTTGGTAGCCCTCCTGAAAGATATAAATACATGGCCCTTAGCCATATAAAAAGTCTGCCACCACTGTGTTTAGCATAAATACTGCTATGGCAGGCCGGACCTGAGTTTGTAGAATCGTTTGATCCTTGAGAGGTTCAGAGCAGTCATGATCTAGCTCAACTCCTAAGTGTGATTCCTAAAATTGGAGAAAAGGTGGTGGCAACTCTAAGGTTTCCTGCCTGAGTAGGGGGTTGAACTAGAAGACCTCTAAGGTCCCTTCCAAGTTATCTCAAGGGAGATTTATTAACTGGATTTATGCCACCCCTCTCCGTGGGTGGGTGAATGCGCTTTCTGATACTCACCAACTTGCTCAGCACATATACAGACACACACGCATGCACCAGCCACGCACATGTAGGATAAGACAAAGGAGAAGGCAACAGGCTGTGGGTCCACCTGCTGAGTCTTCATTCACCCTTTACAGCTGTCATAGCAACCAGGTAGATTCTTCCTTCTCCTTCATTGGTTGCTAGGAGCTGGAGTAGAACCAAAGAGAGAGGAAGAGAGAGAAAGGCTGGTTCAGGGATGAGGGGCAGAAGGGCTTTGAGGCAGTTGGGAGTGTGGGACATGGGGATGATGGGATGGGAAGAACTTTGCACAGCTGGCAAGTGGTTGAGTTGGAATGAAAGACATGGGTGGGGAGAGGGGCTCTTGGATCAATCACCTGGGAGGTCAGGGAATGTAAAGAACCCTTTGGTGCCACTTTATATTTGCCCGACTAACTTGGCATTTTATCCTAAATGTAGTGGCACTGCATGTTCTCAGGAGAGACCTGTGGTTTGAAAGCTGACCCGGAGGGCTCCTGCATGCAAATTGCATGTTCCAGGGCCGAACTGTCCGATCTCCCCCAGAATGTTGGGAATCTGTCCAGAAAATAGGAATGTAAAAATGCAGCAAAATGCTTAACTTCTCTCTTGTCCTTCTCCTTGAAGACCCAAACCCCCCAGGCCATGTCTGTACGCCGGGGCGCTTGTCCGTTGCAGGGCAAAAGCACCCAAGCCCAAGATACCGTTACCAACAGCCCCTCCATATCTGGTGATCTTCGGCTGCCCCCCAGGCCATGACGGCACGCCAGGCGCGCATGTCTATTGCAGGGCCAAGCGGCCCACCCCAAGATACCATTGCCAGCAGCCCCTCCATATCTGGTGACCTTCGACTTCTCCACACAATGTAGGTAACTACGTAAAGGAGGTGATGATTATGTTTTTTTTCTCCCCATCATCATGGTTTGACCTGGTTTCAGTGACCAGGTCAAAGTGCTGGCTGTTTAACGTTATGGATAAATGGGGGGTGTTCCTATGTAAGGAGCATTCTTCCTTCCCCATGCAAAACTGTTTTAATGCTGGCTCACATGTTTTAGCAGAGATCAGGCTGATGCGGCTCTAAGCCAGCATTTTTAGAAGCAGCTGAAAAATACATCCCTTCCTGGCAATTCCTACAGCTATTACAGCTTGACCTTGATGCATTGTTAGATTTCTGACTACTTTCTGCCTGACTTCCTGATTTATTCCTTCAGTATTTATGGCTGGGCTATTATTTTGTTTTCTGTTTGGCTTTATATTTGAATCCTTTAAAAAAAATAATAATTATGACTTGTTTATTTGGTGTGAAAGTCTGCGCCTTGTAAGTACGTTGGATTTTCAACCTCTGTAATTTGAAATGTCACATTCCTGGATTTTAGCATCATTATTATCATCAGTGACAAAAGGGAAAAGCTACTAAATGCAAATATTTTGTCCGTCTTTTCCAAACAGAGACTGTGGAGATCAGCTTCTTTGCTGCCAGTTCAATAACGATGGGTCCAGGGTTGCAGTAGGATTGCGTACTGGAGCCATTAAGGTCAGTGTCAGGCAGAGGAAAAGGACAGTTCCAGAAACTAGGATTACCCCCAGAAGGGCAGCCAAAAAAGGCAAATTCAAAGTGTTGGTTATGACCTTTAAAGCCCTACATGGCATTGGACCAGAGTACCTCCGGAACCGCCTGCTACCGCATGAATCCCAGCGGCCGATAAGGTCCCACAGAGTTGGCCTTCTCTGAGTCCCGTCGACTAAACAATGTTGTCTGGCGGGCCCCAGGGGAAGAGCCTTCTCTGTGGCGGCCCTGGCCCTCTGGAACCAACTCCCCCCGGAGATTAGAACTGCTCCCACCCTCCTTGTCTTCTGTAAACTACTTAAGACCCACCTATACTGCCAGGCATGGGGGATTTGAGACATCTTTCCCCCAGGCTCATTATAATTTATGTTTGGTATGTATATGCTGTTTGATTTTTAATTATGATGGGTTTTTTTTGTTATTTTTAATATTAGATTTGTGCCATTATAATATTGTTTTTATCGTTGTTGTGAGCCGCCCCGAGTCTTCGGAGAGGGGCAGCATACAAATCTAATAAATTGAATTGAAAAATTGAAGAACATAGCTACCCCCATGCAATTGAAGCTCCACCTCTTTTTCATATTTGACACATAGATGTTACATATATGTGTTTGTAAGACATTTCAATTGCATAGCCACAGCTCAAAAATGGAAGGACACTTCAATCCACACAATGAAAGAATGGCTGCAAAAGTTGATGGAGTGAGCTTGCATGGCTAACTTGACTCTTTTGATAAAAGAAAAAAAACATGTGTTTTTGTTTCTACTTGGAAACCGTTTCTGGACTTTCTGCTCCAGGTGGTAAAAAAAAAATGAAACTTTGATTTTGGGTTTTGCCAATAAGATAGATTTGTTGATATAGGAATAGATAGTTATACTACTATGTAAAAGTAAAAAGTTGAGGTTTGATGTTACTATCTTACCCTACTATCTTACCCTACTGCACCAAGGGAGTTAGTAGACAAGGCTTTTTCTTTCCTTTTTTCCTTCTTTTCTGCACTCTTCCCTTCACTTTTCCCTCCCCATTTTTCTTACTATTTGTTTTTGTATTTTTAAAAATATTTTGTATTATAAACAAATAAAAAATCTTTTAGAAAAGAATTCCCAATCAGGGACTCTTAAAATCCAAAAAATTGCGTAGCTCCAAATGCCTTCTTAAGTCTTCACACACACACACACACACACACACACACACACACACACACACACAACACACACCACCTACAAACAGGTGCCGTACTATCTTTGACCTCAATGTTCAGCAGTCTTGCCTTACCTGGCTCCCTCTCCCAGGTGTGCTACCCTCCAAGAGACTAAGATGTGGTTCAGTTTCCATCTGAAAAACAATAGATTAGTAGAAAATTTGACTACCCATTTCTGCCTGCTAGAAATCAAAGCAGGAGATGAGCGGGATCATAGATTACAGAATTCTTTTTCCTTTGTTTTTATTTTTATTTTTTGGCACCTGTTCCATCTTCACAGGTTTTCAGCAAGCTCAAAACATTTTGCATGCTTCAAAATAAAAACCCTTCATTTATTTATTTATTTTCATTTATTTAGTGATATTTATATGCTGCCCAATTCCAGCAAGATTTACCACTTTGATATTCTAAAGGAGATTATAAATATAAGCAATGATACTAATCAGAGATTTGCAATCTTAAATACATTTACCAAAGAGTAAAGAGCAAGCCCTTTGAAATACCAAGCTTCAAAGGACTTGCATCTAAGTAGAACCACAGAACTGCAATAAATGGTGGTTTAATGGACATGCTCTCATTTCGATTAGATCTCGAAACAGCGTACAGATAGTCCTTCACTTAATATCATAGTTGAGCCCAAAATTTCTGTTGCTAAATGTGACATTTGTTAAGTGACTTTTGCCTCATTTTATGACTTTTCTTGCCACAGTTGTTAAGTGAGTCACTGCATTTAAGTTACTAACACTGTTGTTAAGTGAACCTGGTTTCCCCATTAACTTTGCTTGTCAGAAGGTCATAAAGGATGCTGCTGCAAATGTCAGAAATGCGAGTAAATTGCCAATCATCTAAATTTTGATCACGTAACCATTGGGGATACTGCAAGAGTTGTAAGTGTGAAAAATAGTCGTGTCACTTTTTTCAGTGCCATGGTAACCTTGAACAGCCACTCAATGAACTATTGTAAGTTGAGGACTACTTGTGCATTGCAAGATGTCTCATCTCAAGGAGCCCCAAGAGATCATTAAGCTTAATTCATTGGGGATAGATAAGCTGTGGTCTTCACAGCATTCCTGAACTGTATCACTAACATTTGGCAATAAGCCTCTTTATTTGTGTCAACGAGATCCCTCCCTCACTTCCTTCCTTTCTTCCTTCCAGTTCTGTCTAAGTGAGGAAACTCCAGAAAATAAGTTCACACACACAAACAGCTGGAAAGGTATAATATGGCAATTATATTGGTCAAAAATATTCATAGCATAAAATGGTTAAAGCTAAAAAGTTATCAAAAACTGGGCAGCGGTCCATAGCTAATGACCTTTTCAGGCCGGAATCTAAGAACTCATTAACAGTAGTTTTGAAGTGTCTATTAATCACTCAAACTCACAGCCTCTTGGCAGAGGATTTTGTAGATTTTGTAGATATTTAAAGCTGTCTTGAAGCAAACATGATATCTAAATTACAGAGTCCACAACTTGCCATTGCTTGAACATTGTCATTTGCACTGATTCCTGGTGAGACCTCCCAAGGTGTGGCCAAAGGTTCTATAGAGCTATTCACCCCAAACCTCTTTCTACACAAAAAAAATCCTGCCTGCTCATAGTTCTGTGCACCCTTACATCTATAAGTGGCTCTTCATCATCTCTTGAGTCACTCAATAACATCTCTGGAGATGCTATAGTCTCTAATTGGCTTTCGGCCTGTAGCTTCACATCCTGTCCACTCCCAGACTCGGATGTCAAGTACACTGGCCTAGGATACCAAAATGCACTCGTCTCTTGATCCTCAAAATCTGTGATCAGCTGAGCAGGACATGGACAGGCTACAATCCTTCCTTCCTTCCTTCCTTCCTTCCTACCTTCCTTCCTTCCTTTCCTTTCCTTCCTTCCTTCCTTCCTTCCTTCCTTTTTACTTATTCACTTAATATATTCCAGTTATAAACCCTCAACCTATATGCTAAAACAAACATATACACAGTCAAACAAGGGAAAGGTACCCCCCTACCACCAATAAAATAAAATAAAATAAATGCTACTAACCTTGGACAATATTGACATTGCAATTTTTCTCCAGGATCCAAGACAAATTTGTTCCCTGAATGATGAAGGTTGAATCTGGGTACTGCTATGCCTTCAGAAATTTGCAAAGTATATGGTATACGTTGAATCCATTCTACAGAAGTGGAACCATAGTGCTGTTCAAAGAGTTGTCATTTGCCATATTATCAGTTTCAGCTTCAAAACTACAATTTTATAGAATGTAGTTTTATGATATTTTCCAGGCAAAACACCTATATTCCCTTGGATTTTTATGGTATGGTTTTTACGTAATGGAATATTAGCCATTTTTTGTAAATTGCTAACTTTCTGTCATCCTGATATCTCTTCTCTTGTGTTTCATTTATTCCCCTCATCTCTCAAGGTTAGTGTTGATATTTCTGTGTCTCTTCTCCTATGCTTAAGGTTTATTCTGTCCATGATGGATCACTTCACCACATTCTTGCTGATAATGACACAACATCTCTAGGACTTCCCACCACCTCACTGCACTTTATGCCCCGTGGACCTGCCCACAATGGCGATGTCTTACTTACCACCTGTGAGTAACACTTTTCTGATATGATGAAGTTTGATTGCAACTTCTTGGCACACAGGGTTCTTTTTTGTTTGTTTGTTTGTAAGCGTTCATAATAAACTAAATGTTAAATTCATTGAAAAAAAGGACTACGAATGACATGACAACTGTGTTCTAATATCAAAGGGGTTATGTTGTGGTTGGCTCTGGGTCAGCTCCTGCCTCCTCCCAGTGTCAGAGGCCTATTTTACTGCCGACTGATTTGGACAGCGAAGTATCATTGGAAGCAGGGAGTGACTATGAAATGGGACCCTCAGAGGGGGTCGTGGCAGACAGCCCATTAGGAAGCAATTCATCCTCCTCCTTATCTTCGCTGGATTCTGATGAAGAAGAATTTATTGATGTACGCAGGCGAAGGGCCATGAATAGAAAAGAGCAGCTACATAGGTATTACAAGAGATAAGAGAGTTCACCTGTGGTTGGGTGTGGTTCAACTAATTAGGGCTGCTGTTAAATGGGCAGCATGCTGGCCTCTCAGTGTGGAAGATTATCTGTTCGTGATAGTGGATGTGGCTTTACTCTCCGGACTCTCCAAGGACTCTGGGCTTTGATATCAGGACTTTGAACTTAAACCATAGTCAAAAGTGTGAGTTGGAAAACATTTGAAGGAGAGTAGCTGTGATGACTTCACAGCTACGTGTTAATTGCTTTGAGTTTGGTTTTTTTGGTTTTTTCACTGCATTCAAGTCTGTTTGCTTTGAAGGTGAGCCCTTTGACTACCAAAGGTTGCTTCTATTTTTCTTTGGACAGTATTCTTGACTTTTCATGTGTGTGTGTCTGCTTTTTCTACCTTTGCATTTAATTAGGGGCTCGTGTCGAGAGCCCGGCAGAACAGGTTACCACAAAGAAGAGGTAGTCAGCCTATTCTCCAAAGCACCTGAAAGCAGGACGAGAAGCAATGAATGGAGAGAATCAACTTAGAACTAAGGAGAAATTTCCTGACAGAACAATTAATCAGTGGAACAACTTGCCTCCAGAAGTTGTGAATGCTCCCACACTAGAAGTTTTAAAGAAGATATTGGATAACCTTTAGTCTGAAATAGTATAGGGTCTCCTGCTAAAGCAGGGGATTGGACTAGAAGACCTCCAAGGTCCCTTCCAACTCTGTTATTTCGTTATTTGGTTTAGTTCGGTATGTGAATGGAGCTATTTAGCATTGCCATTTGTTCTTCTCTTGATCATCTAAATGTGGCTGCATCCTTAAACATTGACACAGAAAAGCTATTGCACATTTGATGTTTTACAAACTTGTTCAAGTCAAAAAAGGACTCTTCCTAATTGTGCTCCATTTTAACAATAGCATTTAGACTTATATACCATTCCACAGTGTTTTAATAGTTCACAGAAGCAGCCTATTGCCCCCAACAATCTGGGTCCTCATTTTACCCACCTTGGAAGGGTGGAAGGCTGAGTCAACTTGGAATCGGTGGTGAGATTTGAACTCCTGAACTACAGCCATCAGTTAGCTGAAGTAGCCTGCAGTGCTGCCCGCTAACCACTGTGGCATCCTGGCTCTTATTTTGAGTTCTGTTGCCTTACGGAAAAAAAATGTTCTCTTTTCTTTTCTTTTTAAGTACGGTATTTTTATTAATTTTTCACTCTAAGAAAAGAAAAGAAAATAGTAAGTACAGTAAATTAAATTAATAGTAGTATATACAGATATTAGCATTGTATTAGCATTGTATTAGCATTAAGGTAACTATATTTATATTACATTATACACCAGATTATAATTTGTCTCAAGTATATAAATTAGTACAAAAAAACAAAAAACAAAGAATGTTGTCTATCTACCTTGAATAATATCATTACATCTCTGAGCTCTCTCCCAATCATAGATTCTGGTGGGAAAGTGAAACTATGGCACGTCTCGTCTCACACCTGCGTGCGCACCATCACAGAAGACCGCCAAACCCTCGCAGCCTGTTTCAATCCTACTGGCTCCAGATTTCTCACAGGTGGAACAGGACCTGGAATTTACATGTATGATGCTCAGACCTGGGAAAAATTGCAAAATTTTGTGCCCAGGTACGCTGTTGAGTTTTGGACATAAGCTCTTGAGAAGATCAGAAATTGTAAGAAGTAAATACAGTGGTACCTCTACTTACGAACTTAATTCATTCCGTGACCAGGTTCTTAAGTAAAAAGGTTTGTAAGAAGAAGCAATTTTTCCCATAGGAATCAATGTAAAAGCAAATAATGCATGCCATTGGGGAAACTACAGGGAGGGTGGAGGCCCTATTTCCTCTCAGGAGATTCCTAGAGAGGCCTCATGGAGGCTTCTCCCTGCTTTTTCCGGCCCTATTTCCTCCCAGGAGATTCCTAGAGAGGCCCCATGGAGGCTTCTCCCTGCTTTTTCCGGCCCTATTTCCTCCCAGGAGATTCCTAGAGAGGCCTCATGGAGGCTTCTCCCTGCTTTTTCCGGCCCTATTTCCTCTCAGGAGATTCCTAGAGAGGCCTCATGGAGGCTTCTCCCTGCTTTTTCCGGCCCTATTTCCTCCCAGGAGATTCCTAGAGAGGCCCCACAGAGGCTTCGCCCTGCCTTTTCCAGCCCTGTTTCCTCCCAAGTGATTCCTAGAGTGGCTCCACAGAGGCATCTCCCTGCCTTTTCCGGTTACTGTTTCGGAGCCTCAGGTTTGTAAGTGGAAAACGGTTCTTGAGAAGAGGCCGAAAAAATCTTGGACACCTGGTTCTTATTTAGAAAAGTTCGTAAGTAGAGGCGTTCTTAGGTAGAGGTATCACTGTAATGGGCTCCACTTAGTAGGGAATTTTGTGGTTGGTTTTTGGCTTTTAAGTGCAATTGTAGGGGACAGAGGTTGCTGGAGGAAGAGCTCCGACCAAGACAATGGTCAGGTAAAAGAAAATATTTGTAGCTGTTATCGGTGCTTTGGTTTCCCGAGCTCACTTTTGAACATTTCGCCACCAGGATAGGTAATATCATCACTAGAACATTGGTTGAAGTGTCTCATTTGCTTTTAAATGGTCTTATGTAACTGTGTGGTTGGTTGGCTGTGTGGATGATAGGTCATGTGATGCAAAGATCACATGGGTGGGAAGTCATGCTGGTGGGAGGTCACGGCATGGAAAGGTCACCTGGAGGTCAAAGGAACTCTGAATTTGGGCTAGAACTGTAACCTGAATCTCAGACAAAATTCTCCGTAGGCCACATGAAGATAAAGGGAGAGGGAGCAAGCTCTTTCAAATTTGCAAAATTGCGTTACTACAGCCTTATGATAAAAGTAGTATTAGCATGCATAACTTCAGTTTTCTAATCTGGACTACCTCAGAGAGCTGACTATATCCATCTTCTTTCTCCAGCGATACCCCAGCTGTGATGGACGGGCATATGTCCAGAGTCTATGCTTTGGCTTTCTTCCCAGAAAACAATGAACGCTTCATTTCTGGAGGATGGGATGACACAGTGCAGGTGAAACTTTGGGATTCAACCAGGAACATTGGTTGTGCTGCTGAGCAGTTATGGGGTTGAGAACTGGCAAATGGAAATTTCAGGAACCAGAACCAGAAAATGGTGGTGTCTTGTCCTGCAAATATCAGAGTTACTCTATGTTCTGCCGAGCTCTATGGTATGAGTCTCCCGAAAATTCAAGGATGGAAACTTAGGATGGGAAAGATGGGAACATCTTTCCCATCTTAGTAGGAAGGTCTCTCTGGGTTTTGGGGAACCCAAGACTGGAATAAAAAAAATATCAGAAGGATGGCTGTATTTTATAGATTGTGTAATTTGTCTCAAGGACATATCTCAAAATGCATCCCAGAATCATAGGCGCCATTGATCATTCCATAAGGCACAGGTTCCCAACTCCTGGGCTATAGACTAACCCCAGGCTGCAGCATGCTAGAAACTGATCTATGCAAACAAGTTAAGTCCTATCTGTGAGATGCAGGCAGCCCAGAAAACCTCTCTCCATGGAACCGGTCCAAAGTGTCCAAAAGGTTTGGAGCCACTGCCATAGATGACAGACCAGGGAAGGGAAATGGTACCAAGTGGGCCTTGGAGGCTGTGAGTTATCTAACAACACTTTTTTCACTTTTTGTTCTTCTAGTTTTGGAGCACACAAATGCCACATTCGCAACGGTATGCCTAAATATCTCCCCTACTTCTCCATTCAGTACTTTCACTTCACTCTTTTTGAGCCCTTCTCCACCTTCCTCCCTCTTCCATTTCTCCTTTTTTCTCTTTTTTCCCTCTAACCTATTGTTTCTTCTTCCGTAGCTTCTGTTCTTACATCTTTCCCACCTTTGCTCTGCCCTTCTCATAGGCGTATCTCTGGGCCCCACATCTGTGGGGATGCCCTGTCAATAGAGAAAACAGGCTTACAGATTTTGACAGGATCCTGGAGGCGGCATAACACCCTGCAGGTAAGACACTTCTGAAGCTCCAAAGTTGATCTAGAGGTTTCGGGTTTGGATTTGGTTCCTTTGACACAGAACCATGATCTACCAATAGAAGAGAATATTTGTAGCTCGGGATTAGATTGTGGGGTCCTTGGTACTCTCTGAGCTGGTTTTTTTCCTTGCAAATGTTTCATTACCAAACTAGGTAATATCATCAGTGTCAGAAGGAGTGGATTTGTTCTCTGTTTATCTACTAGTAGCTTGCCATATCAGTGTTTATGGGAGTAGTCTTGATGGTTCCTCAATTAGATTGCTAGCTTGTTTGTCTGAGTTTGTAGTTCTGTGATTGAGGTATTGTTTACTTCTTGATTGTTGGTCTAGTATGAATAGCAATAGCACTTAGACTTATATACAGCTTCATAGGGCTTTATAATCGTTTCTAAGTGGTTTATAGAGTCAGCATATTGCCTCCAACAATCTGGATCACCATTTTACTGACCTTGGAAGGATGGAAGGCTGAATCAACCTTGATCTGGTGAGAATTGAACTGTTGGCGGTCAGAATTAGCCTATAATACTATATTTTAACCACTGCACTACCATAATACTCTTACCTTGGTGTTAACCTGGATGTGGACTGTTGATGGGGAAACATTTTGGCCTTTTTGATTTTTTGATTGTCTCTCTTGAATGGTATGTAGCATTTATTTCAATTGTGCACAAGTGCAATAAATCAGTGATCAACAGGCATGTATTTATAAAGGCTGCAATATCCAATTGATTGCTATTTGTAACCATCCCAGTCAATTTCCAATAAGCTAGATTAACGAAGGAACACTGATTCACTTAATGACATCATGATTCATTTAACAACTTTGGTGATTCGCTTAACAACTCTGGCAAAAAAGTTGTAAAATCAGGCACAACTCCACAACTACCTTACTCAGCAATGGAAATCTTGGGCCCAATTGTGGCCATAAGTTAAGGACTCCGGGGGAAAAAATAGTGCTAAGTGCAAAAGTTATTGCAAATATGTGTTGACTTTCAAATATACAGAAATCAAACTCTGCCTTTCTCATTTACAGTTTTATCAAATATACAATTCTGGATGGAATGCTGCATAAATATACACATTGTTATTGGTGTGCAACATCATTGCAATTCTGCATTGAGTATTGTTTTGAGGTATTCATTTGGAAATTGGCCAAATTTCTATTTTCACCTATAAAATTTGGGAGGATAGAGTAGATTTCCTTACGTAGGGTGAAACAAATTTGTAAGGAATGCTCCCAGGTCATTTTTCTATTGTTACATTATATAGTAAACCATACATGCAGGAACTCTAGTTTGCTTCTAATGCTCAGGATAAATAAGATGTGACCTCCCCATCACAGACACCTGGAGCCCTTATAAACATAAGAACACTAAATTCTACTGCAGATGTTACCTAGTCTGGTAATGAAGCATTCGGAAACCAACCCACAATAATAATAAACTCAGAGAACTAACCTCAATCTACGAAATGTTTCTTTGAGAAACCATAGCTTAAAAATATGGAAATACTGTATAATCTAGGAAGCAGCTAATAAAATGCAAATATTTTTCCCCCCTCTATCCTAGGTTTGGGATGCTGAAACATGTCGCAAGATAATGGACATTCCAGAAGATTTTCGGGGTCATTCACAGGTTGAAGAACTATTTGTCATTATTTTAAAAACTCAGTTGAAACCAACATTTCAGAAAGCCTGGGTATCCTCCAGAAGTGTTCGATCATTTCATATATAACTCTAACTAGTGTGGAGAATTTAACCCATCATATATTTTTCAATAGTGCTCCTTTCTGAAAATAGCTACCAACCACCAAATTTATAAGACACATGAAACCCCTTCTCTTACCTACTTACTGTAAAATCCACTTGGATTTCACATTCCACCTTAAACTTAGAAACATAGAAGACTGAAGGCAGAAAAAGACCTCATGGTCCATCTAGTCTGTCCTTATACTGTTTCCTGTATTTTATCTTACAATGGATATATGTTTATCCTAGGCATGTTTAAATTCAGTTACTGTGGATTTACCAACCACGTCTGCTGGAAGTTTGTTCCAAGGATCTACTACTCTTTCAGTGAAATAATATTTTCTCAAGTTGCTTTTGATCTTTCCCCCAACTAACTTCAGATTGTGTCCCCTTGTTCTTGTGTTCACTTTCCTATTAAAAACACTTCCCTCCTGAACCTTATTTAACCCTTTAACTTCTCCAACTCTTTGACCTGACACCATCACCTTTCTTCCACAAGACTATTTATTTTGCCTCAGCTGTGGTGCAAGACAAAGTGCCCTGAATTTGTAGCTCTTGTAATGGGAATAGTGACTTAATGGACATTGTCTGACCTTATTTCCTGAAGAAAGGAGTATGGATAAATGATCACTGTGAAATTTTTCTCTTTCACTGAAAAACAAACCAGACCAAATTGCTGTTTTATGACGGTTTTGGCTGCTTACACATTGAGCTCTTCCCAAGGACCTAGGGCAGTGATGGTGAACCTTTTTTGCCTCAGGTGCCAAAATCCCAGTCCATGCCCACTATAGCACATGTATGAGTGCCCATACCCATAATTCAATGTTTGGGGAGGGCAAAAATGGCTTCCCCCGCTCCGCTTTGGAGGTCAGAAATGGCCCGTTTCCTGACTTCCGGTGGGCCCAGTAGGCTCGTTTTTTGCTCCCCCAAGGTGCCTGAAGCTTCCCTAGAGCCTATGGAGATAAAAATGCCCTCTAGAAGCTGAAAATGACCTCCCAGAGCCTCCAGAAATAGCTGGCTGGCATGCACATGCATGTTGGAACTAAGCTAGGGCAACAGCTTGCATGCCAGCAGATATCGCTTTGCGTGCCACCTGTGGCACCCATGCCATAGGTTCGCCATCATTGATCTAGGGCATTACACTGTATTGACATAGTGTATGGTATATACTGTAGTAGTGGCTCCAGATGGAAATTTTGACAATGTGCAGATTTTCTAAGTGCCATCCAACATTTTTTAATATAGCACAAAGCATGTTGATAAACCACTGGGATCATCACGACTGTTTTATACCATAATCTTTCAACTGAGTGTGGGTAGACTTGGTGTACGATCATATTTTCTGCTGCTGGTTCTCAGTCCTGCAATATCAAGGGGGTTTCAGATATTTGCAAGAAAATCCTTTTCCACGATTGGGGAGTAAAATTGAGAATGCCTCAGGTTTATTGCCATGATTACAACAATCATGATTTCTCTATCTGCCGTTCCATTATGTCACTTTGTTCATTTATTTAGACTTAGTTTGATTTTAACGGTGCACATCTGCCAATTGAAAGCTAATTCTTGGCAAAAAGAAGAAAATAGGAATTTTTAAAATTGGTTTAATAAAGGGTCTTTCTCTTGCTTTCCTCTCAGTTATATACTTGCCACTTCCTTGGCACTGACTACATTATAGCTGGTGGGAGTCGTAACAACATGTGTCGTCTAATTGACAGAAGAATTCTCATGGTAAGGAAGCATATATTTTTGTAGTGACCAAACTGAAAAATAGTTTGTTAAAGCCTCTTCTAATCTCAGTTTTCTTATTTTTTTCAGAGCACAGGGGTATTGAATGATTTGCCTGGAGGTGTTTATAGTAGCCATATCAGCTGCCGCGGAACTCTAGCTGCAACTTCCAACAATTTCCTGTATCTTGCACAGACTCCAGTAAAACCTTGAAGCCTTCCTCTGTCATTGTGAGGAACTCCTGCTACCACTTGAAGGATATCACCAATGTCTTTGATCATCATGACTCTTACTAACCTTTCCTAGTATCCCAGATGTCAGTCAAAATCATGCAAAACCAGTCATCCTGGTATGCCTGCCATCTCCCCATCATCTTCTGCCACTCTGTGGACAAACAGAATCATGGTCTGTCCATGGAGACCCCTGCTTGATTGGATGTGCCCCATTTCATCATGCTGTGCTGAAGTCAATCCCTTCTCACCACTATCCTCTGGAGATATTGTTCTACTGGAGTCATCTCATCATGGTTTGTTTTAATCATCTCATCATGGTTTTCTTTTGAGGAGACATTTTGTTTGGATCTAGGACCCAATGCTCTGGGACTCTCATCACATGCAATCTTCCATGCAAGAAATCTTAGCTGAACATCTTGTTTCCTATGGCTGAAACTAACTAGGTTAGTTCTGCAGATGTTATCCCATCTTTTGTTGCTGCTGGCAATCCCAACATTCCTTGCTGCTTCAAACTTTTGCTTGACCACATCTGGCATACACTTCATATTAAATCGACAGTCGCTGTTCTGAGGACCATATAATGTTTTGAAATGGTTCCCACAACTGCAAATTGCAGAGAATTCCATCAATCTCTGAACATTTTTCTAATCCAACCACTGGAGGGGGAAAGGCGTCCAGTATTTCTGTCTTAAGTTTCCATCTTGCCTTGGGGGGTTAAGCTTTCTATGTCACTTCTTTCTCTCTTTTCCTAGCCACCACATAGGGTGGCTGCCCTAAAAAACCCCTGCCAAAATAAAACATCTTGGCCGAGCCTTTGTGTATGTGTGTGTCCAGTAATCCTGGGTCTCTGGTGAGGAAAATGGGATCTATTTGAACAGTAATGGACTAAAACTTTCCTGTTTTCTGAACCAGTATTACAATGATCATCTCAAACTGCCTGGTTTGCCAATAGACAGCCAATCTGATCCCTGTAGATCAGGGGTCTCAAACTTTGACAAGTTTAAGACTTGTGGATTTCAATTCCCAGAGTTCCTCAGCCAGCTCTGGGAGTTGAAATCTACAAGTCTTTAAGTTGCCAAAGTTGGAGACCCCTGCTGTAGATCATTTTTCAATTTATTTGTTTGTTTGTTTATTTATTTGTTCGATTTTTATGCCGCCCTTCTCCTTAGACTCAGGGCGGCTTACAACATGTTAGCAATAGCACTTCTTAACAGAGCTAGGCTATTGCCCTCACAATCCGGGTCCTCATTTTACCCACCTCAGAAGGATGGAAGGCTGAGTCAACCTTGAGCCGGTGATGAGATTTGAACCGCTGACCTTCAGATCTACAGTCAGCTTCAGTGGCCTGCAGTACAGCACTCTACCTGCTGCGCCACCCCAGCTCTTCTTGTCTTCTCTTTCTGCTCAAGATCCCCAAGGACAATTGGTGGGCCACTGTGTGACACAGAATGCTGGACTCGATGGGCTTTGGCCTGATTCAGCATGGCTCTTCTTATGTTCTTATGAATGAATGAATGAATGAATGAATGAATGAATGAATGAATGAATGAATGAATGAATGAATGAATGAATGATGCTGTGATCCAGAGTGCCACACCGGTAGGAACCCACAAATGCTTTTTTCAGCGATTATTTTCCTGTGCCTCGGGGTCAGAAGAAGCCCTCTAGCCCTCCCTCTTCTTAATGTCTTCCTCCAAAGCCCAGCTGAGAAGCTCCTTCTCAGGATACACCGGAAAAAAAGGCCAAAAATTGCATCAGTGGGTTCCTACCGGTGCGGCACTCTGGACCACGCCCATATGAACCCACCACTGCTGGCATGTGAAAATTGATGGAATAATTGATTTCCATTCCATATGGCAATAACCCACATTCCAGAAAACCTTCTTAGTTTCAATAGCAGTAAATGCTTAGTTTTATGCAGTAAATGCTAAGCAGAATTATGGCCCTTTATTTAGCACCTCTTCAAAATTAGAATGACTGCTGAATCCATTAGAATGACTGCCCAATCCATCCATTGCATCTTTGGCTACAGATCTAGATTGCAAAAGAGCTAACAGGGAGCACAGTTCATACAATAGAAGGGAGAGGACGAGAATATTTGGCATCTGTTGGTGTACTTTTTATGGTGCAAGTATTTGGCAACTTATAGCCATGTTCACTATGCCACTTCGTTCTCAGTTGAGTTGTATAGCAAAATGGCTTGGCAAGTAGGTTGAACAAAGGTGTATGGTGGGGGAGGGTTGGATATATTAAAAAGGATTTCAGTGGTCCAATTAAAACATAATTCTGGAGAAAACCACAACAGGCAAAATGAACAAGAGAGTCCCCAAACACAGCAGAGATAAACAATGGAATTGAAAAGGAGGCTGTATAAACACCAGGTTTAGAGTTCACTATTTCTTAACTGAGGCAGAGATTGAATATTTTAAAACTCTTGCATTTTATAGCTTTGTTTTATTTAAAAAATATAGGATGACCCAGTGAAACTGCTCTTATTTAGATTCAGGAACATAAAGCATTCTGGTTTTAAAGAGGAGAGGTGAACAATTTATTCCTTATAGATCTTCCATACTGCAGTCTTCCTGTTTCCTCTTTCAAGCAGCATTTTTGCAGCAACTGCCTTATCTCCTTTTTGTCGCATTTACTGCTACTTCAGCATTTTTCATGCCAGCCAATGCCCTGACTATTCCAGAGTCCAAGCAAAGTCAAAGTCCAGGGATAAGCTTTGACAAGTGAAATCTTGCCAATAAACATTGTTATGCAAGTTTACCCAATACAGGCTGGGTCAGGTGTCCTGTAGCCTGGGCTCAGTTTTGTAAGATTGGTCCTGCCACCTCTTTGGTTTAGCGAACAGCCTAGGGCAGCGATGGCAAACCTTTTTTTTCCTTAGGTACCACAAGTCTATACGGACGTGTGAAAGTGTGAATGCGCGTGCTCACGAATCCCAGCGACCAGTTAGGTCCCACAGAATGGGTCTTTTCCGGGTCCCGTCAACTAAACAATGTCGCTTGGCAGGACCCAGGGGAGTTGAAGTCCAAATATCTTCTAGTTGCCAAGATTGGGAAACACTGCAACAGAGTACAAATGCAGGAAGAATTGTGAGCCTTAACATGGGGCTACCTTTGAAAAGTGTTCGGAAACTTCAGATCGTGCAGAATGCAGCCGCGAGAGCCATCGTGGGGCTTCCCAGATTCGCCCACGTTTCTACAACACTCCATGGCCTGCATTGGCTGCCGATCAGTTTCCGGTCACAATTCAAAGTGTTGGTTATGACCTTTAAAGCCCTACGTGGCATTGGACCAGAGTACCTCCGGAACCGCCTGCTACCGCACGAATCCCAGTGATTGATAAGGTCCCAGAGAATTGGCCTTCTCCGGGTCCCATCGACTAAACAATGTCCTTTGGCGGGCCCCAGGGGAAGAGCCTTCTCTGTGGCGGCCCCGGCTCCCTGGAATCAACTTCCCCCGGAGATTAGAACTGCCCCCACCCTCCGTGTCTTTCATAAACTACTCAAGACCCACCTATACCGCCAGGCATGGGGGAGTTGAGACACCTTTCCTCCAGGCTCTTTATATTTTATGTTTGGTATGTATGTGTTGGTTGGTTTTTAAATATGATAGGGTTTTATATGCTTCTTTTTTAATATTAGATTTGTTTTGCTATAATATTGTTTTTTATTATTGTTGTGAGCCGGCCCGAGTCTTCGGAGAGGGGCAGCATACAAATCTAATAAATTATTATTATTATTATTATTATTATTATTATTATTATTATTATTATTATTATTATTAAAGTTATTTTTGACCTTCCCTGCTGACTTTTCCATTACTTTGCTTGTGGGAAGCTGAAGGGTTCTTATCTAGAAAAGTTAGTAAGTAGAGACATTTATAAGTAGAGGTGCCACTATATTTTTACCACAGTGGCTCAGATTAGCTATAAAACGTGTACAATAATAAAAAAGCTGCTATCAGAAATTCCATATATAATGCACAATCCTCTGTGAAATCACTATGCTCTGACTTGTTAAATGGATGATCGTTCAAGTCAAAGGAAATAGTTCACCTACAAAACAGGTCAAAGGAGTCAAAATGGACACCACAAACATATGGTTGGAACTCCACCCTCAAAGAGTGGGACTTCGATCACATGGTTCTGGTTCCATATTGAAGTAAGTTTAATCACTTCCTTGTGGACGCATCTATTTATTTATTTATTAGATTTGTATGCCGCCCCTCTCCGCAGACTCGGGGCGGCTAACAACAGTAAAAAGACAATATAAACAAATCTAATATTAAAAGTAATTTTAAAAACCCCAATTTAAAGAACCAATCATACATACAGACATACCATGCATAAATTTTATAAGCCTAGGGGGAAGGGAATATCTCAATTCCCCCATGCCTGACGACAGAGGTGGAGCTTACCAAAGGCAAGGAGGATGGGGGCAACTCTGATATCCGGGGGGAGTTGGTTCCAGAGGGTTGGGGCCGCCACAGAGAAGGCTCTTCCCCTGGGTCCCGCCAAATGGCATTGTTTAGTCGACAGGTCCTGATCTATACAGGAACTTATATTTTAAAGGACTCCTCTATATGGAATCTTAAGAATCTGGCATGGATCCCTCCTCTACCCCACAAAAGTGAGTCAGAATACAGCTATTCGATTTATTTTCAAAGCAGCAGGTTTCAATCTATTGAAAGTTTTCAGCTTATGTCCTCCCGGGAATTGAGAATATTAGTTATAGGAACGGCTTCTCAAACAGACCCCCGCTGCCAAGCCAGGCGATAGAGAGAGTCGGCTGCGGATACCATCCTGCCTCGATATTCCAGTTCCATGTGATTTCCAGGTGGGATGTCTTGGAGACCATATGTAAGTCCCCAGCAGCAAGCGGCGATCACCCCTGTGGAATCACTGTCCCCTGTAGGACAAAAGAAACATACAAAAAAAAAATTAAGATAGAAACATAGAAGATTGACAGCAGAAAAAGACCTCCTGGTCCATCTAGTCTGCCCTTATACTATTCCCTGTATTTTATTTTAGGATGAATCTATGTTTATTCCAGGCATGTTTAAATTCAGTGACTATGGATTTACCAACCACATGGATAATAATTAATAATAAGAATAATAATAATTTATTAGATTTGTATGCCGCCTCTCTCCGAGGACTTGTTCCAAGCATCTACTACTCTTTCAGTAAAACAATATTTTCTCACGTTGCTTCTGATCTTTCCCCCAACTAACCTCAGATTGTGCCCCCTTGTTCTTGTGTTCACTTTCCTATTAAAAACACTTCCCTCCTGGACCTTATTTAACCCTTTAACTTATTTAAATGTTTCGATCATGTCCCCCCCTTTCCCTTCTGTCCTCCAGACTATACAGATTGAGTTCATTAAGTCTTTCCTGATACATTTTATGCCTAAGACCTTTCACCATTTTATAGCCTTTTATAGTCTTTGGACCCATTCAATTTTATCAATATCTTTTTGTAGGTGAGGTCTCCAGAACTGAACACAGTGTTCCAAGTGTGGTCTCACCAGCACTCTATACAGCAGGATTTAAGTATTTAATTTAAGAAGTCGCCGTGAGCTTAAATGGACTCCAGGGGATGGTAGAGGATAGGAAGTCCATGGGGTCTTGTTAACCCTTTAACATATTTAAATGTTTCGATCATGTCCCCCCTTTTCCTTCTGTCCTCCAGACTATACAGATTGAGTTCATTAGGTCTTTCCTGATAAGTTTTATGCCTAAGACCTTCCACCATTCTTGTAGCCCGTCTTTGGACCTGTTCAGTTTTATTAATATCTTTTTGTAGGTGAGGTCTCCAGAACTGAACACAGTATTCCAAATGTGGTCTCACCAGCGCTCTATATAGCGGGATCACAATCTCCCTTAGATTAAGTGGCTGTGAGGGCTCCCCTGGATGCTTCCCCAGGAGCTTCTCAGATGCCATTTCAGAGAAAGATGTGCCAGCACCAGAGAGCTATGAGTCGAGTGAAACGGCTGAGCACAGGGAAACAACCTGATGAGCTGCCAGCTGAGTTAGAGACAGGAGAGGCACAGCTGCAGATGGGAAACCCAGAGGCTTTGGGTAGAGAGGGCACCCATCTGGTTGGTGGAGATGAAGAAGAACTACCTCCTCCTCTAGATCAGAAAATACATAGGACTGAGAGGAGGCAGGCACAAAGATGGTCAGCCAGATTACTCATGAAGAGGCAGCCTCACCTCTCTTGACAAACTGCACCAAGAAGCAGTTATTTAGCTCAGTCAGAGAAGTGTTCTTGCCTTGCTTTGTCTGCCTTAGGAATTTGCTTTTGCCTAGTGCAGGGGTAGGCAAAGTTAGCTCTTCTATGACTTGAGGACTTCAACTCCCAGAATTCCTGAGGTAATCACGCTAGCTCAGGAATTCTGGGAGTTGAAGTCCACATGTTATCGAAGAACCAACTCTGCCTACCCCTGGCCTAGTGCACTGGACATGTCTTTGTTGGTTATGACCTATAAAGCCCTTCATGGCATCGGACCAGAATATCTCCGGGACCGCCTTCTGCCGCACGAATCCCAGCGACCGGTTAGGTCCCACAGAGTTGGCCTTCTCCGGGTCCCGTCGACTAAACAATGTCATTTGCCGGGACCCAGGAGAAGAGCCTTCTCTGTGGCGGCCCCGACCCTCTGGAACCAGCTCCCCCCAGATATCAGAGTTGCCCCCACGCTCCTTGCCTTTCGCAAGCTCCTTAAAACCCACCTCTGTCGTCAGGCATGGGGGAATTGAAATTTTTTTCTCCCTTCCCCCTAGGCTTATAGAATTTATACATGGTATGCTTGTTGGTATGCTTGGTCTCTTAAATTGGGGTTTTTTAGATTACTTTTTAATATTAGATTTGTTACATTGTTTTCTTCATTGTTGTTAGCCGCCCCGAGTCTTCGGAGAGGGGCGGCATACAAATCTAAATAAACTAAACTAAACTAAACTAAACTTTGCCTTGAGGTCTAGTGTTGGCTTTTTGTGAATAGCCTGTGGAACGATTTAGAACTGAGCTGGTGCTGGCACAAGAGAATACTAATTCAGGCTTGGAACCTTTAATAAAGACTCCTAACCAGTAGTGGGCTGCTGCGTGGACGGTCCGAAATGCAGTCCTGGTTGGAAAAATGGAGATGTGTATGAATCTCTGCATCCCTGCACAGGTATGCCAGCGTGAGATTTGGCTTCTGCGCATGCACAGGAAGCAAAATCTCATGTGCAAAAGCTCACACGTGCAAAATTTTGCCGATTTTCTGCGCGCGTGGAAACAAAAAACCGCTGAAAATCAGTGAAATCTCTCGCGCCCAAGCGTCTTCCCATGAGATTTTGCTTCCTGCCCATCGTAGAAGCCAAATCTCGTGCCAACCTGCACGCACATTGATGTGTATACTCCCTTGCAGCTTGAGCAATATTCAGACTCAGGTGAGGAGGATGTTTTAGAGATAGTAAATTTGCCAGATTTAGCCACAGACAGCACGGTTAGTGGAGACCACAGAGGTAGTGATGTACAAATAGATTCAGGAAATCAAATGGGGGAGATAAAAGATGGAGAAATGTCCATTTCAGAAGGTTTCACAAATGCTTAGAGGAGAAGGGGAGGAGATATTAGAGGGATTAATTAATTACCTCACATCCGGGTGTGAAACGGAAGAGAAGCTGATTTCATCAATCTTGCCGTTCCAAGATGGGGGCGTCCACAGCAAGCTCCAGAGCGTAAGATAATCTTTGTGTGATTTATTTGCCTGCTTTTATGATTTCTGGCTAGCCCTGATTAGCCCATAAATTTTAGAATGACTTGTGGAATGCGTTGATAGTACTACCAAGCTAATCTACTTAATTGCTAAGGATAGAGAGGAGGAAGAAAAACACTGTGTGCAATGTTGGTGTATTTCAGAAGAGAACAAAGAAAAATAAAGAAGTTTTGTTTTATTATGAGATGCATTGAGCAATCATTTATTTCAATTATTATCTGCATGAGCCTGAAATCAGAACACACGTGGGACACCCGCGTGCCTGCGCCAGTCACCAGGAGTGCACTGTAGCGCTAGCGATAGGGAGCCCTTCACGGCTCCTAACATCTGTGGTGTGTGGTGTGTGTGTTAGCTAGCTCTAGGACCAAACATTTTAGAGGAGGTTGTCACTCACCACCATGGAACATGGACCGTCCACAGAGCTTCTCCCAGCTGCTTCCAGCGCCAAGGAGGGCGTCATAGGCAATCATGGGGGCATCGTGGCCACTCCGCCCAGCCCAGCCATCCAGGCTAAAGGTTTTGTAGATGACGTCCCGCTCAGCAGGACCGTAGGCAGGAGGAAATCGAACTGGGCCCCGACCATCGATGAGACCCCGTTCTTTGAGGTACCTAAATGTGAGATAATTAAGTTACGTTTATTTATTCAAATTATATGGCTGTCGAGCTCGCAAATAGGGATTATGGGAGGGTGGCCTAGGGACAAAAAACAAAGTAAACAAAAGGACAATAAAGCATGAACAGTAAATATAATCTGATCCAGGGGTTCTGGGGCGTGGCATGATGGGTATGGCAGGGGAAGGATACTGCAAAATCCCCATTCCTTCCCTACTCCTGGGACCAACCAGAGGTGGTATTTGCCAGTTCTCCAAACTACTTCTCCAGAACCTGTCAGAACCTGCTGAATTTCACCCCTAATCAAAAGTGTTTTTTTCTTTAAAAAATATTTTTTCCACCTTAAAATAAACATATATGACAATACATATACCTTCAACGAATAAGAATATTCATAGTCACTGCTCACAGTCACTCATGCCCTCATTACCTCGAGGCTCGACTACTGTAACGCTCTCTACATGGGGCTACCTTTGAAAAGTGTTCGGAAACTTCAGATCATGCAGAATGCAGCTGCGAGAGCAATCATGGGCTTCCCTAAGTATGCCCATGTTACTCCAACACTCCGCAGTCTGCATTGGTTGCCGATCAGTTTCTGGTCACAATTCAAAGTGTTGGTTATGACCTATAAAGCCCTTCATGGCATCGGACCAGAATATCTCCGGGACCGCCTTCTGCTGCACTAATCCCAGCAACCAGTTAGGTCCCACAGAGTTGGCCTTCTCTGGGTCCCGTCAACTAAACAATGTCGTTTGGCGGGACCCAGGGGAAGAGCCTTCTCTGTGGCGGCCCCAACCCTTAGGAACCATCTCCCCCCAGATATCAGAGTTGCCCCCACCCTCCTTGCCTTTCGTAAGCTTCTTAAAACCCACCTCTGTCGTCAGGCATGGGGGGATTGAGACTTTCCCTTCCCCCTAGGCTTATAAAATTTATGCATGGTATGTCTGCATGAATGATTGGTTTCTTAAATTGGGGTTTTTAAATTAACTTAAATATTAGATTTGTTTATATTGTCTTATTATTGCTGTTAGCCGCCCCGTGTCTATGGAGAGGGATACAAATCTGATAAATAAATAAATATGTTTGTAAAATCTTTTATATAAAAAAATTAAGTATCCCAAATCACATTTCACAAATCATTCAGTCTGTCAAAGAGAAAGAAAGAAAAAAGTGAAATATAATTTCAATAGCTAATTTTAATTTAATAAATGACAGACTAAGCAATTTTTCTTCACTTTTCAATTCTAATAATCATATTCTTAAATCTTAAATTCAATTTCCAACCTATTCTAGTTTAATTTTAGGTTACATATTTATCTAATCCTGCCTCCTTTTCTGGCTTTTTGTCAACTGGATTCTCTCAATCACATTTCTCATTTCTTTATCTCTTTCACATTAAATTTACATTATTTTATATATATTTTGTTTTCAATTCAAAAGTTATCTGGACTTTTTTTCCCTGGCGGAAGTCGCACCTCGACTGTAGAAAATTCCCTGACCTCTGCTACAGATTCTCCACACTTGTAGAAACTTCCCTGAGAAAGGAGAGACTTTGGAAATCAGCCCTTTTGCTCCCCTGAGTAGCCAGATGCTCTCGGACTGCTTCTTGAAGTAATCGGGTAAACCCCTGGCTGGGGTGAGGAAACCATGCAAGTTCGCTGTGGAAGAACCAGCCATTCAAAATGGACAATAAAGGGTGCCACTATATTTTACACACTAGTTTACCTTTCATGCTAAGGGACGTGCATAAGTGCGCCATTTATTTTATTATTTTATTTTATTTATTCAATTTTTATGCCGCCCTTCTCCTTAGACTGAAGGCGGCTTACAACATGTTAGCAATAGCACTTTTGAACAGAGCCAGCATATTGCCTCCAACATTCCAGGTCCTCATTTTACCCACCTCGGAAGGATGGAAGGCTGTCAAATTTGAGCCGGTGATGAGATTTGAACCACTGACCTACAGGTCTACAGTCAGCTTTAGTGGCCTGCAGTACTGAACTCTATCTGCTGCGCCACCTCGGCTATTTATTGAGCTCACCGTCCCTGTCCTACTATCCTATTGTCTTCTTTTATCATTATTTACTGTTTATGTTATGCGTATACAAACTACAATCCTGTACTTGTTCAAATAGATAGATAGATAGATAGATAGATAGATAGATAGATAGATAGATAGATAGATAGATAGATAGATAGATAGATATGATAGATAGATAGATAGATAGATAGATAGATAGATAGATAGATAGATAGATATGATAGATAGATAGATAGATAGATAGATAGGTATGATAGATAGATAGATAGATAGATAGATAGATAGATAGATAGATAGATAGATAGATAGATAGATAGATAGATAGGTATGATAGATAGATAGATAGATAGATAGATAGATAGATAGATAGATAGATAGATATGAGAGACAGACAGACAGACAGACAGACAGACAGACAGACAGACAGACAGACAGACAGACAAGTAAGTAAGGCTTCCTCTGGCTCACTTGCCTTTTGAAAAAGCACTTTTGGACAACCATGACCTGGACAACTGAGAATATCCATAGACATAATCTGATCCTCAAATCATTGTCAGGTGGACTCTTTTAACCTCTGGCCCAATATTTGGTGTGTGTGTATATGGGGGGAGAGAAAACAAGTGGAAGGTTAACAGGTTCAGAGACCTATGAAATTTGGGGGAGGAATATACCAGGCATTGTTTGGACAGAGAAGGCACAGTTCCTGGGTCCCACTTAATGACTTTGTTTCCTAGAAGGACACATACCACCCTGCTGGATCTCATGGGGCACACAGAGATAACTGCAGACGGGGTTTAGAAGGGATTTGTACTTGGTAACCATCACCTTGAATTGTTCCTGAAAGCTTATAGGAAGCCAGTGAAGCTTGTGATGTTAACTGGACTTACTTTGATGCATTAGTAATTTCCCTGCCACCACACTCTGGCCTAATAGCCATTCCTAGATGATCTTTATATCCTACCTTTATTATTTTTATAAATAACTCAAAGCAGTGAACACACAGTATTTTCCCTGTTTGGCTCAGGATAAAGATTAATGTGTCACTATTAGCACACTGGTGAACTTTGATCCTTTGCTGGTACAAGCATAGGAGTAGAAGGAACAAAAAAGTCCTGAGAAACTTTGCAAACTAGGATGCAATTTCTTCCTTTCTCCGTATCAGTTGGAATAGAAACATAGAAACATAGAAACATAGAAGGCTGACGGCAGAAAAAGACCTCATGGTCCATCTAGTCTGCCCTTATACTATTTCCTGTATTTTATCTTACAATGGATATATGTTTATCCCAGGCATGTTTAAATTCAGTTACTGTGGATTTACCAACCACGTCTGCTGGAAGTTTGTTCCAAGGATCTACTACTCTTTCAGTAAAATAATTTTTTCTCATGTTGCCTTTGATCTTTCCCCCAACTAACTTCAGATTGTGTCCCCTTGTTCTTGTGTTCACTTTCCTGTTAAAAACACTTCCCTCCTGAACCCTATTTAACCCTTTAACATATTTAAATGTTTCGATCATGTCCCCCCTTTTCCTTCTGTCTTCCAGACTATACAGATTGAGTTCATTAAGTCTTTCCTGATACGTTTTATACTTAAGACCTTCCACCATTCTTGTAGCCCGTCTTTGGACCCGTTCAATTTTGTCAATATCTTTTTGTAGGTGAGGTCTCCAGAACTGAACACAGTACTCCAAATGTGGTCTCACCAGCGCTCTATATAAGGGGATCACAATCTCCCTCTTCCTGGTTGTTATACCTCTAGCTATGCAGCCAAGCATCCTACTTGCCTTTCCTACCGCCCGACCACACTGCTCACCCATTTTGAGACTGTCAGAAATCACTACCCCTAAATCCTTCTCTTCTGAAGTTTTTGCTAACACAGAACTGCCAATGCAATACTCAGATTAAGGATTCCTTTTCCCCAAGTGCATTATTTTACATTTGGAAACATTAAACTGCAGTTTCTATTGCTTTGACCATTTATCTAATAACGCTAAATCATTTACCATATTACAGACCCCTCCAGGAATATCAACCCTATTGCACACTTTAGAGTCATCGGCAAATAGGCAAACCTTCCCTACCAAACCTTCCCCTATGTCACTCACAAACATATTAAAAAGAATAGGACCCAGAACAGACCCTTGTGGCACACCGCTTGTAACCTGACTCTGCTCAGAAAACTCGCCATTAACAATAACTCTCTGATGTCTATGCTTCAGCCAGCTTGAAATCCACTGAACTATCCAGGGATTAAGTCCAATCTTCACTAATTTATCTATCAGCTCTTTATGTGGAACCGTATCAAAGGCTTTGCTGAAGTCCAGATAGGCAATATCCACGGCACCACCTTGATCCAACACCTTTGTGACATAGTCAAAGAACTCAATGAGATTAGTCTGACACGATTTGCCTTCAGTAAAGCCATGCTGATTTGGGTCCAATAAGTTATTGTTTTTTAGATGCTGATTTATCCTCTTTTTGAGTAGAGTCTCCATCATTTTAACTACAACTGATGTCAAGCTAACTGGCCTGTAGTTACCAGCTTCTTCTCTACTGCCCTTCTTGTGGATAGGCACAACACTGGCCATTCTCCAATCCTCAGGAACATCTCCTGTTAACAGGGATTGGTTAAACAAATCAGTCAGGGGGGTAGCAATGACAGATCTGAGTTCTTTAAGAACTCTGGGGTGGATGCCATCTGGACCCATTGCCTTATTTATCTTTAATCTTTCAAGTTCTTCTAAGACATCGGCTTCTAAGATCACTGGAGCTGAATCCGTACAGCTGGAAGCAATGCTATATCCCTCTATAGTATTATTTTGTAAGGTGTCTTTTGAGAAAACTGAACAGAAGTAGCTATTGAAATGGTCAGCGATCTCCTTATTCCCATCAATGCATGTATTATTCCCGGTACTAAGCTTTGTGATGTTGCAGTTTTTCTTCTTCCTATCACTAATATATCTGAAGAAGGTTTTATCCCCCTTCTTTACAGATTTTGCTATTTCTTCCTCTTTTGAGGCTTTAGCAGCATATATTATCTGTTTCGCCTCCTTCTGTCTCATTTTATACACCTCTCTATCAGCTATACTTCCAGACTCTTTATACCTCCTATCGGCTGCCTTTTTTTCATTGACTATAGCCCTTACATCATTGCTAAACCAAAGCGGTTTCTTCTTCCTTTTACCTTTAGTTACTTGCTTTACATAAAGTCTTGTGGCTTTTAAGATGGCCTTTTTTAATACAGTCCACTGGGTGCTCGCTCCTGCCATATTATCCCTCCCCTTTAATTCATTATTTAAATATTCCCCCATTGCATTAAAATTTGTTTTTCTGAAATCCAATACTTTGGTTGCAGTATAGGATTGCTCACAATCAGTTTTTACATCAAACCACAAACATAGATGGTCACTGCAACCTAAATTTTCTCCCACCTTGACCTCTGAAACCCAATTCCCATTTGTAAAAACTAAATCTAGAATATTCTCCCCTCTAGTTGGTGTCTTAACTAGCTGTGCCAGAGCTGCTCCTGTAAAGGCCTCTACTATATTCTTACTTTTGCATGTAAGGGCACTGGGGATATTCCAGTCAACATCAGGCATGTTGAAATCACCCATAACCACAATATCTCCCTTTACTGCCATTTGGGTAATTTCATCCACCATCTTGTTGTCATATTCCTCAGATTGCCCTGGAGGCCTATAGATCACCCCAATTCTAATGACAGAACCGTCTTTATTTTGCATGCAAATCCAGAGGGTCTCCAGATCTTTACATGTATTTTGAATTAGTATTGTTTTTAGACTTTCTTTAACATAAATGGCTACTCCACCTCCCCTTCTCTCTATTCTATCCTTCCTATACAGTGTATATCCTGGTATGGATATTTCCCTAAGAGTTTCCGCAAACTGGGAAAGTGGATCCTCAAAAAATTGTTCTTCAAATTATATCTGTTGGTCAGTCTGTCCTGTCCTGCCATCCATCTCTCTCTCTCTCTCTCTCTCTCTCTCTCTCTCTCTATCTATCTATCTATCTATCTATCTATCTATCTATCTATCTAGTCTGCCGGGGTGTTTCAACAGCCCGTAATTACAGGGTAATTAGTCCAGGAAGACGCACACCACACAATAAAAGGAAAAACCAAAAGTTTTTATAAACAGAAAAACAGAAACAGATCCCTTTTTAAATGTCAAAGGGATTTTCTGATACACAAAAGGCACAGGTTAAATGCAATAGAATTGCTCACCCAATAATTGGGAAATTGAGTCCAATTCTAAAGTCCAGAGAGTCCACACACAATCTCAAACAGCACAAAAACTACGATCTTGATGAAACAATGAATCAGATAAACTGCCATGAGGTTAAAACACCAGGCTGCACTTTTATCTGTAGCACTAATTACAGCAGCCCCACCCAACCACAGGTGGCCTCATTTTCTCTTGTAGTAATCCTTCAGTTGTTGTCTCCTAAGCATCACTCTACGCATGCGTGGATGTGTCATTAATTCTTGTTCAGAATCCAGGGATGATACAGATGATTGATCTCCTCCTGGGCTGTCTGCCAAACTCCCCTCCTCCCTGTCACTCACGCCTCCTTGGTCAGAGGAGACTTCGTTGGCAGATTCCACTGGGAGCAAAACAGGCCTGCGGTATGTGGATGTCTCCCCCCACATCTATCTATCTATCTATCTATCTATCTATCTATCTATCTATCTATCTATCTATCTATCTATCTATCTATCACATTTTTGAATCACATGTCTCCTCTACTATGGCTTCCAGCTATAATCAAAAACCCTGCATTCCTTGTTCCCTCCCCAACTACTTACCATTCCCACTTCTCTTGGAAATAGGACCAAGCTGCTACATTGGCTTCAGTCTCAACCCCAGCAGCCTGGATGTATTCCAGGGCAAGGGGCAGAGTCTTCAGCAACCCAGATCCCCAGAGCTCAAGGGGCAGTCCCTGGACAGCATACGCAGTGAAGAGGGCTGAGGCCAGAGATCCCAAATAGCCTACACAGGGGAAGTAGAGAAAGGACGTGTTTTTTCTTTTGGATTGAATTACTGAAATTTACTCCAAGCTACCAAAATGTATAGTGTTGAAAAAGGAGCATGTTGAAGCCATCAGAATCTGCAAAGGTAAGTAGAACAGCAAGGGGGAGGTCAGCTGGGGTGCATAGTTTAGATTAGCTAGAAATCTTGCTTTCCAGCTAATCTGTATCACACAGCACAGCTGATCATCACACAGCTGATCGTCAGATATACAGGTTCGCCTGAACTGGTAGCAATTTTTACTACTGGTTTGGGGGAACTGATCCGAACTGGTAGCATTTCACCTCCAGATAAAAGCATGTGAATGAGATCCCTCTTGTTGGCTTTGACAATGGGTGTGTTGTGATGTTTCACAAACATTTCTAGCACTAAAAGAGTGAAGATAGAAAAGGAAACAATATAGCTAAGCTCATACCCAAAGGATTTTCATAGGACAAGAAATTTCATAGAAACTATACTATGTTTCTCTGCTGGTATGTTAATTAACAGCGAAAGTATAAACAGGGCATCTAAAATACAGTGATACCTCATCTTACAAACGCCTCGTCATACAAACTTTTCAAGATACAAACCCGGGGTTTAAGATTTTTTTGCCTCTTCTTACAAACTATTTTCACCTTACAAACCCACCGCCGCCGCTGGGATGACCTGCCTCTGGACTTCCGTTGCCAGCGAAGCACCCTTTTTTGCGCTGCTGGGATTCCCCTGAGGCGCCACTCCATGGGAAACCCCACCTCCGGACTTCCGTTGTCAGCGAAGCACTTGTTTTTGCGATGCTGGGATTCCCCTGGTGGGATTCCCCTGCAGCATCACAAAAACACAGAAGTCCAGAGGTGGGGTTTCCTATGGAGGGGAGCCTCAGGGGAATCCCAGCAGCGCAAAAACAGGCACTTTGGCTGGCAAAAGGGGTGAATTTTGGGCTTGCACGCATTAATCGCTTTTCCATTGATTCCTATGGGAAACATTGTTTCGTCTTACAAACTTTTCACCTTGCGAACCTTGTCCCGGAACCAATTAAGTTTGTAAGACAATGTATCACTGTATTACAATCTATGGAGTAAAATGCATATTGCCTAAAACAAAAAGACACATAATAAAACTGACTTTATAATTCTGGCCTGTGACTTAATAAAAACCAAATGATTGAAAGCTGAATTGATGTATAAAACTGAAGCATTTATTCCTGAGACCAAGTTTGCCTTGTTTTTATTGTGGCAAAACAGAGTTTCATTACTGCACAAGTGAAGAAGGATTTTTAATCTGTAAACGATGATTCACGTTGAAATTGTCTGGTTTTCCCAGGATTTTACATATTAGGAACAGGCTAAAATCATGTTTTTCCAATAATAATTTGGGGAAGAGTGGCATGGCCCTATTTATTTAAAAAATCCAATTCAGATTACATCAAGGAAGATAGATAGGAAAAGTACGGTATGTATTATACAGAATTTGTGACATAATCAACACAATACCAATCATTCATGTTTAGCATCTCCAAATCTCGGAAAAGAGAGGAGTAGAGGGTCGACTGAAGGGAAGCCTCCCCTGCGGTTTGCGCTCATTCCTCAGCCAGCCCGGATTTCCAAAAAGAAGAAAGAGAGAGAGAGAGAGACATAGATACAGAGAGAAGGGGGAGAGAAAATAGGATTTTGTGGTTCCTGGTTGTCTTCCCTAATTACTGGCTGGTGAGGTGTGACTGCCGGGAGGGGGGATCATGTCATTGGGAGTGAGTGATGTTGAGTTGGCCATGCCCAACCAAATTTTGTGGCTCCCAGTGTTTTTTTCTCTGTGGGAAATAGTTCCAGATGGTTCTTTGAATGTTTAAGGTTACAGATCTCTGTTTAAGCCTTGAGATCTGTCAGTCATGTAACAATGGCTCCATATATCCCCTTACCTGTGGGGTGGTGATGCGTCATTCTTCCACTTTCTATGCTGACTTGGATCAAGGCGTTGAGGTCAGAAGGCTGAGGATACCTGGAAGAAATATTGGTTGAGAATCAGGATGAACTTGCGTTGACCTTCGATCATTCTGCTATTGATACTTTACATGTATTTTTTCTTCCAACATGTATTACCTTAGCCCAATGCACATGGATCTCATAGCTGCACCACAACCGGTTGCGTTAGAGTTGAAAGGAATGTGATATCCACCTGGCTCTCCTGGACATAACTGAGATGTTCCTAGAAGCAGGTGGGGGAAAATAGCACACTTAGACTTTCTTTGTCCTGAGCATTGTATTCATTTAAAAAAATAATAATAAAGGGTTTGATCTAAAGTGGAAGATTTGTGTATGTAGAGATGGGATTCAAAAATTTTAGCAACCAATTATTTGCCTGGTTGCTGGCTGGGTGTGGCCATGGGGGCGTGGCCTACTCAGACACCTGCCCCATGGGGGGGGGTATTTTCACCCTCCCCAGGGTGTAGAGGCTTTCCTCAAGCTTCCAGCAGGGCAAAAACAGTCTCCCCCAGACTCTAGAGGCCAAAAACAGGCCTGTTTCCAGATACTTCTGTTAGGCCTGTTTTTTGCCCTCCCAAAGCCTCTACACAGCCCCTGCATTTACCTGGTATCCAAGATGTTCGCTCTGACCTCTAGGAGTGAACCTACCGACTCAACAGTCCCTTATTGCATGGTAAAATCACACTCTGTATTGATAAAAGCAACACCCGGCAAAAAGCATATTGAAGGGCAAGGAAATAGACTCAACTCCCCCCGGAGATTAGAACTGCCCCCACCCTTCTTGTCTTTCGTAAGCTACTCAAGACCACCTATACCGCCAGGCACGGGGAACTGAGACACCTTCCCCAGGCTTTTATACTGTATGTGTTGTTTGGTTTTAAATGATAAGGTTTATATGTCTTTTTCTCTTTTAATATTAGATTTGTTCCACTGTAACATTGTTTTTATTATTGTTGTGAGCCACCCTGAGTCTTCGGAGAGGGGCGGCATACAAATCTAATAAATAATAATAATAATAATAATAATAATAATAATAATTATTATTATTATTATTATTATTATTATTATTAAAAGGGAGTTATTCCTCTCTCTGGGGTGACGCATCAACAAAGTCTGGGGCAAGCGCTAGCTTGGCCTAATGGCATTCCTTAAATAACAGAGTCTATTTATCATTCAACAGAAGAAACCAGCTCACCAGAAATTCGGACAAACTTCATCCAGCAAAGAATGTCATTAGTGAAGCAGGAATCACATTTTTGAAGCCTTATTCAAGCACACACACAGTCTAAAACTGTGAAATACGAAATCCAGCATAGTGATCTCATTTGCTGTGTTGTATTGACATAATAATAATAATAATAATAATAATAATAATAATAATAATATCCCGCAGAGACCGCCACCCGATCCTCGGTGTTCTGCCCACTGACCCTCCCACATCTCCATCTCTAGAGCAAAATCAGCTTGCCCAAACTGGCTGAATACCATCTCTGACTGTCACCCATAACATGGCTGTTATAAATTGTGGCTCTGACTAAGCAGGGATAAAAGAAGTCTATTGTTCAGTTATAGTTTCTATTGTACATTTGCTGTATAACCTTAGGCTATCCCTCTCTATGCAAAGAAATTTAGAGCTAACGTTGTGGAAGAGGAAGGAGTAGGCTAGCTATTAAGGAAAGAAAGGAGGGATGGATTTTTAAGGCAGAAAAGAAGAGGAAAGTGTGAAAAATTCAAAATAAACCCACAAGTTCATGTTTAGGTTTAGGCTTAGGTTTATTGGATTTATATGCCGCCCCTCTCCGCAAACTCGGGGCGGCTCACAACAATAATAAAAAACAGTACAGTACATAATACCAAATCCAATGCCCACCCATCTAGTTACAATTTAAAATTAATAATCTCATAAAAACAGTACAGTGATCCCCCGATTATCGCGAGGGTTCCGTTCCAAGACCCCTCGCAATAATCGATAACTCGCGATGTAGCAGCATGGAAGTAAAAACACCATCTGCGCATGCGCGCCCCTTTTTCCATGGCCGCACATGCGCAGATGGTGAAGTTTGCGTGTGGGCGGCGGGGAAGACCCCTTCGGCCGCCCAACAGCTGATCTGCTCCGCAGCGCGGCAGCAGCGAGGAGCCGAAGATGGGGTTTCCCCGTTGCCCAGGCTGGTGGGTGGACCGAAGGAACCTTCCCTGGGTGCCGCCCGCCGCTCGAGAGCAAGAGGGGGAGAGATAGAGAAAGAGAGAGAAGGAAAGAAAGAGATGAGAGAGGGAGGAAGAGAGTGTGAGAAAGGAAGAAGCAAGATAGAGAAAGAGAGAGAGAAAGAAAGATGAGAAAGGAAGGGAGTGACGTCATCGGGTGGAAAAATCGCGATATAGCGATTCGCAATGATCGGGATCGCGAAACTCGGGGGATCACTGTATATATTAAAAAAACAGGCACACAGTCAATCAATCAACAAAACAACATGGGCAAGGGGGAGGTGTTTTAGTTCCCCCATGCCTGACGTAGAACCCTCTTTCTCAACTTTTAAGTTATCTGGACATCATTTCCAAGAATTCACTAACCAGACATTTTGTTGAATTCTAGGAGTTGAAGTCAAAATATCTTAAAGCTGCCAAGATTGAAAAACACTGGGGTAGAGAGAAATACTGATAAGTTTCAAGGTTCTGTTTTTCCATTTTACTACAATACATTCGCTGCGACACCTTAAGGTGTCACTCCCTCCCTCTCTGTGTAGAGAAATTGAGAGTTAATGTTGGGAGGGGGAAGGAATGAGCAGGCTATTGGGGGGGGGGAAGAGAAATGTATTTTTAAGGCAAAAAAAGAAGAGGAAAGTGTGATAAATTCAAAAGAAACCCATCTGAATGTTGTTTGCCACAAGATAACGTGGCAAACAACCCTTTTCAACCTTGGCAACTTTAAGATATCTGGCTTTAGTTCCAAGAATTCACTAACCAGACATGTTGTTGAATTCCAGGAGTTGAAGTCAAAACATCTTAAAATTTGCCAAGGTTGAGAAACACTGGGGTACAGAGAAATACTGAGAGGTTTCAAGACTCTGTTACTCTATTTTACTACAATTAAGAGCATCCTTGGATTTTGAACGTGCCTTTTTAAAAATTAGACTAACTCAAAGAACTGCTAGTCTTGTAACTGTAATGCAACAGCATCGGTATTAGTTTCCTACCTGTTTGTTTGTTTGTTTGTTTGTTTGCTTGCTTGCTTGCTTGCTTACTTACTTACTTACTTACTTACTTACTTACTTACTTACTTACTTACTTACTTACTTACTTACTTACTTACTTATTGGATTTGTATGCTGCCCCTCTCCGCAGACTTGGGGCTGCTAACAACAATGATAAAAACAGCATGAAGAAATCCAATTAATAAAACAACTAAAAACCCTTATAATAAAACCAAACATACACACAGACATACCATGTATAACTTGTAATGGCCTAGGGGGAAGGAATATCTCAACTCCCCCATGCCTGGCGGTATAAATCAGTCTTGAGTAGTTTACGAAAGACAGGGAGGGTGGGGGCAGTTTTGATCTCTGGGGGAAGTTGGTTCCAGAGGGCCGGGGCCACCACAGAGAAGGCTCTTCCCCTGGGGCCCGCCAAACGATATTTTTTAGTCGACGGGATCCGGAGAAGGCCAACTCTGTGGGACCTTATCGGTCGCTGGGATTCATGCGATAGCAGGCGGTTCCGGAGGTAATCTGGTCCCATGCCATGTAGGGCTTTAAAGGTCATGACCAACACTTTGAATTGTGACCGGAAACTGATCGGCAGCCAATGCAAGCCACGGAGTGTTGAGGAAACGTGGGCGAATCTTGGAAGCCCCACAATGGCTCTCGCAGCTGCGTTCTGCACGATCTGAAGTTTCCGAACACTTTTCAAAGGTAGCAACGGGACACCATTCCCGGTGCCACTGGAATAGGGCTGGGAGCACGTACGTGCTTGCACAGTGCGGGTTTCAGCTTCTGCGCATGTGTAGAAGCCAAGTCTTGCGCGAGGATGTGCAGTTTCTGGTAATTTTTGCTTTCGCGAATGCGCAGAAGCAAAAAAGCCAAAAACAGCAAAAATTGGGTACGTTACCCCTGCCACCTGCCCTGCCAATTTGCCTGACCACTGCCTGCCCTGCTGTGAGCGGTGCCTCCGCCGTGAGCAGTCCAAGTGCTCCCCTGCCTGCCGACTGCCTTAACATTCTCTCCGGTGCCAAAGATGGCATGCAGCGCGCGGAGGAGGCCAGGCAGCCCCGAGTTTCAGCCACGCAGCCTGTTCTGTTCTCTCCCTCGTCGCAGGCATCTCTCGACACGGTGATGGCACCCTGAGCGAGTCGTGGCCTTTGGGAGCACAGTGCTGCTGCTCCAAAGGCCACGACTTGCTCGGGGCGGCATTGCCGCACCAAGAGATGCCTGCAGCGAGGGAGAGAACAGAGCTGGAGCTCAGGCAGGCCGCTCTTGCTGTTGGCCCCAGCTGCTGCTCTAGGTGCCAGAGCGAGATTCGGCTGCTGCACATGTGCAACATCCAAAATCTTGCATGAACGCCCTTCTGGCAGCGAGATTTGGGCAAAAATTGCCGGTTTCTTTGTTTCCGCACATGCGTGGAAGCAAAAATTTGGTAATTTTTACCAGAATCATGCAAGTTGCGTGTGCATGCCTGGCGGCACTGGAGCTAGGCTACGTGCTCCATTTCCACCACTAGAACAGTGTCCCCACGGTTCCAGGGCCTGGCCCACCCCTGGGTACAGGTCACACTTGCGCACCGGTAGTAAAATGGGATTTGCGCACAGATGTCACATGCATCTGTGCATGTCTCCATGAGATTTTTCTTCTGTGCATGCACAGGAAACAAAATCTTGTAAGGGGATGCGCGCACACATGAGATTTTTACTTCCGTGAAAAAAATATATGAGATTTTGCTTCCTGTGCATGCACATAAGAAAAATCTTGCTGGGACGCATGCACGTGCATGCCGAACACCCAAAGTTGTGTGCACAGCATACAGGTAACAGCGGCACAGTAAACCCAGCCTGAACATAATGTATGCAATGTGAAAATAGTAAGTGTGGTCTGTCTGTCAGGATTGAACTTTCCAAGTTATGTGAAGTGAATCCTGTATTCCCCATTGAGTTTGCTTGCTGGGAGCCAGCTGGGAAAGTCATAATTGGCACCCACATGACCTTGGGATGCTGCAACCATCAAAAGCACATGCTGATTGCCAAGTGCTTGAATTTTGATCATGTGAGGACGCTGTAATGGCCATAAGTGTAAGGACCAGTCATAAGTCACTCTTTTCAATTGACCTTGCAACTTTGAAATAGTCATTAAAGGAATGGTTATAAATCAAGGATTATCTGTACTTAAAACCTGCAAAAATAAATACATGGTGTATTACCCAGAATACTGGTGGGTCCAGGTTTTCTTCCCTCCATATCTTTCATGGCCTCCACATAGCATCTTGCCAGCTCCTGGAACAAGGGCTCCCCAGTCTTCCCTAAGCAAAAAAGATGGGAAACACAAAATAAACATTTTTATTTTTAAATCTGAGACTCTGCCGAGGACTTCTTTTGATGCAGTTTATCACCAATAGAAGCTTATCCAAAATTCCTGTATTCCAAAATTCCAATGCCTGGAATTCACTACCGGACTCTGATGTTTCTTCCCCCAATTCCAAAATTTTCAACCTTACATTATCTACAATAGACCTCTCCCCTTTTCTAAGAGGTCTGTAAGGGGCGTGCATAAGTGCACCTCTGTGCCTACCGTTCCTGTCCTAATGTCTTTTTATCTTTTCTATCTCTACTTTATACTTATATTATGTTAAACATACTACAATAAAATACTATATTTGTATGACAAATAAATAAATAAATAAATAAATAAATAAATAAAGTAATAAATAAAGTAATTCCTTCTGAAGGATCCCTTTTCCTGTAATATTTATTATTATTATTATTATTATTATTATTATTATTATTATTATTATTTATTAGATTTGTATGCCGCCCCTCTCCGAAGACTCAGGGCGGCTCACAACAGTAATACAACAACAATATAACAGTGAGACAAATCTAATATTAAAAGAAAAAGATATCTAAAACCCCAACAATTTAAAACCATACAACACATGCATACCAAACATAAAATATAAAAGCCTGGGGAGTATGTCTCAGTTCCCCCATGCCTGGCGATATAGGTGGGTCTTGAGTAATTTGCAAAAGACAAGGAGGGTGGGGGCCGTTCTAATCTCCGGGGGGAGTTGATTCCAGAGGGCCGGGGCCGCCACAGAGAAGGCTCTTCCCCTGGGGCCCACCAAACGACATTGTTTGGTCAATGGGACCCGGAGAAGGCCAACTCTGTGGGACTTTATCGGCCGCTGGGATTCGTGTGGTAGAAGGCGGTTCCGGATGTATTCTGGTCCAATGCCATGTAGGGCTTTAAAGGTCATTACTTTTGTTAGCTATGCTAATTGGAGAAGTAAAACATGAAGGGCAACCAAATTTATCACCATCCAGTTGGTAAAGGTTGTTGAGAAAAACATTTGTGCTATCACTGCTTAAGAATAGGAGCCTTCATATCTCAGTCAGCACCATCTTGAATCACCCACCTCATCAAGAGCGTGAGTACCCTAAAATGAGGTGAGCTACCCAGAGACACAATTGACGAGAAAGGCACAAATGAATTAAGAACTAAAAAAAAAAATGAAATCATACTGTAATCCCCAAACCTAAACTCAGAAAGCTTGTACCACTAATTTCAAGCCACCATCCTAGGAATGTCCTCAGAGAAGGGCTGCATAAATAATAAATTATTATTATTATTATTATTATTATTATTATTATTAATAATAATAATAATTAGATTTGTATGCCGCCCCTCTCCGTAGACCCGGGGCGGCTCACAACAGTTATTAAAAACAATACATAATGACAAATCTAATAATTAGAATCTAAAATAACAATAGTACATTTAAAAAGTCTAAAAAGCAAGGAACCCCAATATAAAAAACATACATACAGTCATATCATGCACAAAAACTACATAGGCAGGGGGAGATGTCTTAGTTCCCCCACGCTTGACGACAGAGATGGGTTTTAAGGAGTTTACGAAAGGCAAGGAGGGTAGGGGCAGTTCTAATCTCTGGAGCTGATTCCAGAGGGTCGGAGCCGCCACAGAGAAGGCTCTTCCCCTGGGTCCTGCCAGACGACATTGTTTAGTCGACGGGACCCGGAGAAGACCAACTCTGTAGGACCTAACCGGCCGCTGGGATTCGTGTGGCAGAAGGCGGTCTCGCAGATATCCTGGTCCGGTGCCATGAAGGGCTAAATAAATGTCTATTTAGACTCTATGACTCTATATTCCAATTCATCTCAGGTAGCTGCTGTTCCTATTGACTTCATGTCCCTTTTGACTAATTGGTAACAGTACAGGTGTAATCTGCCACCATTAACTTCTGACTTCCAGTGATCTAGGTCGGTGGTCACCAACCTTTGCAGCTTGATAGTCCATGTTGGGGGTGGAAAGGGAAACTGAGCTGTGTGAGTGGCAGACTGACACACACATGCTCCCAGCTTGACCTGCATAAGTGGCAGTCCAGTGTGTCCACACATCACACACAACGTGATTACAAATCAAGCTGCATGCAAGCACTTGTGTGCCAGCCTATGTCCTAGTTGCAAATAGGCCTCAGCCCAGCAATAGGCTGCAGCCTGGGGATTGGAGACTCCAATTTTTCTCAGCAACTTTTAAGAAGGGTACCTGGAGAATTCTGGGAATTGAATTGAAGTCCACCTGTCAAAGTAGCTGAGGTTAAGAAACACTAACTAAGCTATAACCCTAGTATTTCCTATTATGAGTGAGCTGAGTGCTAACCAACTTGTATTCGGCTTAGTTTTTTCAACATCAGGCAAGAAATTAAAATGGTCGCCTGTTGCCACCGTTGGTTAAAAAGCAGAAGTTGCTACTATTGGATAAGTCCTGCATGGGCCTCTAAGATGGGAGACAGATACACCTTGAAATATTTTACCAAGAGTTCTTCCTTCCTTCCTTCCTTCCTTTCTCTTTCTTTTTTCTTTCTTTCTTTCTTGCTTTTTCTTTCTTTCTTTTCTCTTTCTTTCTTTCTTTCTTTCTGTCTTTCTGTCTTTCTTTTTCTTCCTTTCTGGCTTTCTTTCTTTCTTTCTTTCTTTCTGTCTTTCTGTCTTTCTGTCTTTCTTTTTCTTCCTTTCTTCCTTTCTGGCTTTCTTTCTTTCTTTCTTCATTAATTAATTAATTTGGATTTCTATGCCACCCTTCTCTGTAGACTCAAGGCGGCTTACAAAACAGGGATAAAATACAAATATAGCAATGAGAAAGCCAAGCACAAAATCTAATACTAAAACCCTAGGATTATTAAAAACTAGCAGCTACATTCCTTTTAACCATAATCATACACTCATATCACCAGCCAGAGCAGGATGCCAGCGCTCAACGGCCCCAGGCCTGGCGGCAGAATTGAGTTTTTAAAACCTTATGAAAGGCCAAGAGAGTGGGGGTGGTGCAAATCCCCGGAGGGTTGCTTCCAAAGAGCTGGGGCTGCCACAGAGAAGGCTCTTCCCTTAGGCCCCACCAGTCACCATTGCTAAGCTGACAGGACCTGGAGAAGGCCGACTACGTGGGACCTGACCAGCCGTTGGGATACGTGAGACATGAGACAGGTAGGGCTTCATAGGTCATAACCAACACTTTAAATATATCGTTTGGAAACCAATCGGTAACCAATGCAGCTCACAGAGTGATTATGAGATATGCGTATGCCTTGGAAGGCTCATAACATCTTGCATGGCTGCATTTTGCACTAACTGCAGTCTCCAAAAGTTCTTTAAAGGCAGTGCCATGTATAGGGCATTGCAATAATCGAACCTCGTTGTATAAACCCAAACTCCTATAAAACACCACAAGAGGACCAGAATACCTCCGGGACCGCCTGCTGCCACACAAATCCCAGAGACCAATTAGGTCCCACAGAGTTGGCCTTCTCCGGGTCCCATCGATGAAACAATGCCGTCTGGCGGGACCCAGGGGAAGAGCCTTCTCTGTGGCAGCCCCGGCCCTCTGGAATCAGCTCCCCCTGGAGATTAGAACTGCCCCCACCCTCCTTGCCTTTCGCAAACTTTTGAAAACTCATCTAGGTCACCAGGCATGGAGGAACTGATATATCTTTAGCTGCCTTTGACTTTATGGATGGTGTGTTTGGGTTGTATGACTGTTTTTAATAGGGTTTTTTTTAAAGACTCTTTTAACATTGGATTTGTATATGATGCTTTAGTTGTTGTGAGCCGCTCCGAGTCTTCATAAAGGGGCGGCATACAAATCTAATAAATTATTATTATCATTTTATTTATTATTTATTATTTATTATTTATTATTTATTATTTATTATTTATTATTTATTATTTATTATTTATTATTTATTATTTATTATTTATTATTTATTATTTATTATTTATTATTTATTATTTATTATTTATTATTTATTATTTATTATTTATTATTTATTATTTATTATTTATTATTATTTTTATTTTTATTATTATTATTTATTTTTATTATTTTTATTATTATTATTATTATTATTATTATTATTATTATTATTATTATTATTTGGTAGTGGGAGGAACAAAAATTTGCAAAATAAGATTACAAGGCTTCCCATCGCTTCCAACCACTCACCTGTGGCCAGGGCTTCAGCAGTCGCCAGGTGTAGCACAGTGTCATCACTGACTGGCCAATCAGGAAGAGCTACATGGATCTTGCCAAGTCCCCCCATTTCCTGGAGCTCTTGGTGGATCTGGGGCCCCGAAGTACAGTATTCCCAGCGCTGGTTGCGATATCCAAGGGCATCCCCAGCTCCAGAAAGCACCATGGCTGCACGATAGGCTTCTTGGGAGGGGGTACGGTAGCTACAGGAAAAAAATATATTACAAAATGCAGCACCCACAAACACACTGTAAAACCTTCCCATGCATGTGTTGAAAATATTGAAATATGTTTTAAAAATATTTATTTATTTATTTTATTCAATTTTTTTAATGCCGCCCTTCTTCTTAGGGCCGCTTACAACATGTTAGCAATGGCACTTTTTAACAGAGCCAGCTACACTCCTAAAAGCTGCAACTTGTATTAATTCACTAGAATCTATTTGCTGAGGTTGGATATCCCCATCCTGTTTCCCCAACTAAACTGGCCAATCCTTAGGAAAGTACACATTTCGTAGAATTAGTATTTTGAAACCAGCTTGTCATGATTGCACCAGGGTTAACCTGAAATTCGCATGCACGAAATAAAAATTATAATAATTTGCACAAATTAATATTTTGCAGGCACAAAATAAAAATAGTAATTTACATTAAAGGGCCTCTATGTTGTAATCTCAGTGGCACTTCACCAGGCTTACATTTTATTAGCAGTTACAGACCAGAGTAATAAAAATGGAAGAATTGCTATATACAAGGAAGCTGAGACATGATTAGATTAGATTTTAGATTTATTGGATTTATATGCCGCCCTTCTCCGCAGACTCAGGGCGGCTCACAACAATAGTAAAAAAGCGAAAGTGTGCTTTTTCTCTGAGGAATACGGTTAGTTAGTTCTTTACATACTCACATCTGGGACCAGAATTTCCATTGCTAAGCAAGGCAGTTGTTAAATAAATTGCACCCTATTTTACAAAAAATTTTTTTTGCCATGTTTGATTAATGATAGAGTTTATTATGTGAATCACATGGATTGATAAGCGAATTCCACTTTACCCATTGACTTGTTTGGGAGAAGCCAGCTGGAAAGGTTATGAAGTGATCACATGACCCAGCTGAAAAGGTTAACAAATGATCACATGACCCAGCTGGAAAGGTTACGAAGTGATCACATGACCAGGATGCTGCAATCTTTGTGAGTCCATATTAGTTGCCAAAAATCCAAATTTTTATCACGATTGTATAATTGTTGTGCAAGTTGTAAGTGCAAAGACAAGTTGCAGGCCATTTATTTCATTACTAAAGTAAATTTGAACAGTTGATAAACAAATAGATCGAGCGCTACCTGTAGTAACTTTCCAGTAAGAATCTAACTAGCTAATTTAATGGTTGATCTCTGAAAGTTGCATAAAAGCACCCTCCAAATCAAGATCTTGTAACAGCAAAACCTCATGATGGTTCTTCTGCCAAAGGGCACATCCACCAAACAACCAGAAGACAAGCTTAATTTAAGGAAGATTTTAGAATACATTTGAAACTTGGGAAGTTTGCAATTGCGATCCTATGGAAATTTACAGAAGAGAAAGCCCACTGAAGAGCGTGGAGTTAAAAAAGAACTCCACTCTACAGATGTTCAGAACCACTTTCAAAGGCTTAATATGGCTATTATTGAAATGCCGCTGTATTACATCTATTACGGTAGTAAGTTCCCTAAGCAAGAATGCTACCTATTGGAGAAAGTGACCACGTAGTGATATCGGTGTGGTCTGAGAGCCGCGATATTAGCAGCTTACTCCCTTTCTCCTAATACACCCGCGAAAGAACCGCGTTGCAAAAAAAAAAAAGGTAAGGAAACGGAAGCAGAAGAACCAGGTGAAAAGGAGGATCGGGGCGGCGAACGTGCCCAGCGGAGGTCTTCAAACCTGGCAACTTTTAAGATTTGTGGACTTCAATTCCCAGAAGTTGAAGTCCACAAGTCTTAAAGTTGCCAAGTTTGAAGACCTCTGTCTTAAAGTAACAGCCCTGCAGGTGACTAAGGAAAGCCATAGGAATCGAACACATTTTGCATGTTTAGAGGATTTTTTTATTGGTCAAGTGTGAATGGACACACAAGGAATTTGCTTCCAGCGCCTAATCTCTCAGTATACATACATAAGCAACAAATTATAAATCATGATCATAAAGAATAAAACACAATCATAATAAATCATAAGATACAACGCAGTGGTTGTTATGGGATACTAAACAAGCAATCAGCATAAATCAATGGTTATGAATTGATTATTGATTGTTAACAGGCGAAGTAGGGAGGGGGGTTGCGAGCAATCGCTTACGAGCTATCCATGATTGCGGAGGGGAGGGGGGCGGCCGCTCCGTCTTCGTCTGTCCGACGTTGAAAAGCCACTCGCCAGGCTGGTCCTACCCTCTCCCGTCGTCCAATTGGAGGACTTTAAACAGAAAGAGTCTACAAATCCGTCCCTGTCCCCCCCCTCCGCCGCAACCGACTTGGGCCTGCCCGTCCCCCCTCCCCGCCCTCTGACTGCACTTTGCTGAGATTTCATCTGGCTGCCCAAAAGGTTTCCCCCCCGTTTATAACTCCGTTGATTTTTGCACCATGTAAGATGGAGGTGCAGAGAAGAGGCTCGCTCGGTCGGTTTCCTAGCAGATCTCTAGGGATTTCTAGATTCCGCAGGCTGGTTGCAGAGGAAAGAGAGGCTGCTAGATCGGTGTTCCTCAAACTCAGCACCTTTAAAGTACAGGTAGCCCTGGACTTAACAACAGTTCATTTAGGAACCTTCAAAGTTATAATGGGAATGAAAAAAAATGACTTTTTTGGAACTCACTACCAAACTCTGTAGTAACATCTCCCAAACCCCCAAACCTTACCCTTAGGCCAGGGGTAGGCAAAGTTGGCTCTTCTATGACATGTGGACTTCAACTCCCAGAATTCCTGAGCTAGCATGATTGGCTCAGGAATTCTGGGAATTGAAGTCCACATTGCCATGGTTACGGACTCCTGCTTACATTACTGGGGAAAATGGTGCTGTAATTGTCCTTTGCCAAGTTTTTATTTACTGACAGAAGTATCCATCTCACATGTAACTTGCATCATGTGATGCAACCAACCGGCTACTCGGTGGTCATATCCATGTATAGTTCTTGGCAACAGTATATAAATTATTTGCCACTGCTGTCTTCTGAGGGTTTTTCTTCCCTCCTCTGCTGTCTCCTCTAGAACTACAGGTATTAAGATTTCCACCAGGTGACTTGCTTAGAATAGTTCTTGCAATTTTCTTGGTATATTTTTCAGTAGTGTGCCATTGCTCTCTTACTATGGTTGAGAGGGCGTAACTAGCCCAGTGCTTCTCAAATAGTGGAGCGAGGTCCCTGGGAGGCACGGAGCAATGCTGGGGGGGAGCACATGTGACCCCGAGGAACATGGATGGTCCCTCTTGGTGGATTCCTCCAAACGGGGAGTGTTTTCCCAGTTGCACGCTGCTCTCAGCCCAGAACAGAAGGTGACCAGGGAGACGGGGCAGCTGCATGGGTTCTTCTTATTCTCGGCGGGTGCCGCAGTAATCATGAACAGTGTGGAAAACCTCAGCTGGACAAGGCGGAGCATCCTCTACAGCTGGGCGAAAGGTTTGGCGCTCTAAAGCTTCCTTCCACACCAGGGGTAAGCAAAGTTGGCTCTTCTATGACATGTGGACTTCAACTCCCAGAATTCCTGAGTCAATCATGCTAGCTCAGGAATTCTGGGAGTTGAAGTCCACATGTCACAGAAGAACCAACTTTGCCTACCCCTGCCTTAGACTATCTACTGTTGACCTCACTCGATTCCTAAGAGGTCAGTAAGGGGTGTGCATAAGTGCACCAGCGTGCATTCCGTCCCCTGTCCCAATGTTTCTTTTATTTTTTACTAGCATCGAGTCTTCGGAGAGGGGCAGCATACAAATCTAGTAAATTATTATTATTATTATTATTATTATTATTATTATTATTATTAATATTAATATGAATATGAATATGAATATTATTATAGGTATAGCTAATGTTTCTTCTTATTTTTTTCTTGTTACTAGTATCATGCATATGAATATTATTATATCTTTACATACCTCCAACATATATTTGACAAAAATAAATAAATAAATAAACTTTGGGGGGGGAGAAAAAAGTGATTTATGACGATTTTTCACACTGGCAACTTTTTTTTAGTAAATGTTTTTTATATTTCTGCACCTTAAAACGTACATAAATGAAAGCACATATATCATCTTAATCATATCTAAGAGTACATAAGTGTATCTATATTTTTATATCTAAAAACATCTTACATAATAAATTCATAGTTTCAAAAACCGAGTTGTGTGTAAAAACAAAAGAAAGACTAAAGCAGTCTAAAGTAGTGATGGCGAACCTTTTTTTCCTCGAGTGCCAAAAGAGCGTGAGTACACGCTATCACGCATGTGCAAGTGCCCACACCCATAATTCAATGCCTGTGGAGGGTGAAAACAACTTCCCCCACTTTCTGCAGGCCCTCTGGAGGCCAGGATTGGCCTGTTTCCCAACTTCTGATGGGCCCAGTAGGCTTGTGTTTCACCCTCCCCAGGCTCCAAAGGCTTCCCTGGAGTCAGGGGAGAGTAAAAATGCCCTCCCCCATCCCCCCAGAGGCCCTCTGGAAGCCAAAAATGCCCTCCCAGAGCCTCCATTTGAGTCATAAATCAAAAGCCGGCACACACATGCATATTGGAGCTGAGCTAGGGCAACAGATCGCGTGCCGACAGATATTGCTCCGTGTGGCACCTGTGGCTCCCGTGCCATAGATTCACCATCACTGGTCTAGAAAAAAAGGAAAAATAGAAAAAAATCAGAGTAAAACATTAATTCAAATTACACATTTTTTTCAAACTTCTAATAACGATTTCTCAGATCTTAATTCCTTTAAATGTATGTTAAATAGTTTATCAAATGGCTGCCACCATTTCTCCTTTTTGTCATCTGGGTTGTCACTGGCAACTTTTTTGGCATTCCCATGGTTACATGCAGAGGCGGATGGCCATCACTGTTGCTACCAGTGCGCTGCACGTGCAGCTATAGTTCCCGTGCGTGCGTGTCACAGCATATTTTTGCTTCTGCGCATGCGCAGGAAGCGAACCCCCACTGAAATTTCACGAGGGAACCTGCGTGTGGGAGAGATTTCAGTGAATTTTTTGTTTCTGCGCACGTGCAGAATCAAAAAATCGCCGAAATTTCTCACATGCGTCCCCTCACAAGATTTTGCTTCTGCACATGTGCACAAAGTGAAAATACGCTGGGACGCATGTGCACGCACACAAGGGATCCAAAGCTGCACATGCAGCTCACCATCTGCTACCAGGGTGCCGTCCTCTACCATAGGATCTTTTAAAGTCTTTTAATAATAATTGGATCAAATTGTTTTACTATGTATTCTATGTCTGTTGTGAGCCGCCCCAAGTCTGCCGAGAGGGGCGGCATACAAATCCAATAACTAACTAACTAAATAAATAAACTATTGTATTACTTGGCAGAAAGGATATTAAACCTTAACCTTACTACACCCTTGTTTCTCAATCTTGGCAACTTTTAAGATGTCTGGACTTCAACTCCCAGACTTTTCTAGTCAACATGATGGCTAGGGAATTCTGGGAGCTGATCCACATGGCTTATACTTGCCAAGTTGACAAACATTGGACTAGACCAGTGATGGCGAACCCTTTTTGGATTGCACGCCAAAACGTTGTGTGTGCATGTGATAGCACGCATGCATGTGCCTACACCCATTTCCTCCTTCCCGTGCATGCCCCTGTGCATGCGCACAATCCCCCCTGCACCGGTGCATGTACACAGGCCTCACTGAAGCCTGGGATGGTAACAAAACAGCAAAAATTGACTTTCGGTTTGCCTGTTGTGCTGTGTTTGCACTCCAGAACCTTCAGGATTGGTGTGACCAATGGGCAAACCAGAAATCTGTTTTTCCAAATTTCTGGTTTGTCCGCTGGGCTGTTTTTTGCACTCCATGAACCCTCCAGAGGGCGAAATGGCGTTTCCCAAGGCCGAAAATCAGCTGCCTAATGCACACATGCGTGCTGGAGCTGACATGGGACAATGCCTCGAGATTTGACTACTGCAGTGCTTTCTACATGGGGCAACCTTTGAAGAGTGTTCGGAGACTTCAAATCGTCCAGAATGCAGCTGCGCGGGTGGTTATGGACCTTCCAAAGCATATCCATATTTCACCATCACTCCGCGGACTGCATTGGTTGCCAATTAGTTTCCGGACACAATTCAAAGTCTTGGTTATCACAGCCCTACATGGCATCGGACCAGATTACCTCCGAGACCGCCTTCTGCCGCATGAATCCCAGCACCGGTCAGGTCCCACAGAGTCGGCCTTCTCAGGGTCCCGTCAACCAGACAATGTCGTTTGGCAGGGCGTAGGGGAAGAGCCTTCTCTGTGGGGGGCCCGGCCCTCTGGAACCAGCTCCCCCTGAGATTCGCACTGCCTCCACCCTCCTCGCCTTCCGTAAAAGTTTAAAGACCCATTTATGCCACCAGGCTTGGGGCCATTAGATCTTAGCCCCCTGATCAACGAATGTTTATTATGTTTGGTTGAGTGAATGGTGATGATGTTTTAAATAAAATCATATTCGAGTTTTTAAGTCTTTTTAGTCATATAAATTGGATTTTTAGATGTATTGTTGTGTTGTTCAGATATGTCATTGGAGAGGGGGGCATACAAATCCAATCAAGAAAGAAAGAAAAAAAAGAAAGAAGGAAAGAAAGAAGGAAGGAAGGAAAGAAAGAAAGAAGGAAGGAAGGAAACAAATAAAGAAAGAAAGGAAAGAAGGAAAGAAAGGAAAGAAAGGAAAGAAAGAAAGAAAGAAAGAAAGAAAGAAAGAAAGAAAGAAAGAAAGAAAGAAAGAAAGAAAGAAAGCCATGTGTGCCATAGGTTTGCCATCAAGAGACTAGAGTCACCATAAGTAGATAAAACGTCCAGGGGGGGAAAATAAAGGCCAAACACTGTACTACTTCAAAGGAATGTTTCATTTTCACAGCTTTCATCTGCCTTTTTGTTGGTTGGATTTTTGATTTCTTCGGCATGCTTGTTATCAGCAGGGAAGGGGGGCATGGACATTTGGAATGGGGAAGCCAGCTGGTGTGTAAAACTTCCATGAGAATTGGAAGGGAGGTTTGTACAGTACTCATTAATTATGGTGAATGCTGTGTGGAATTGTTTATACTTTGTCAAGGTCAACCGTTCTTAGACTCCAGATAGGAAGAATATCTGAAGAGATTACCCATAACATCATACTGGGGTTAATTGGACTCTGAGAGCTGGGAACCCTGTGGGGAGGTATTTGGGGTGTGTAACCTTCGTGTATTTTAAATCAGATCTTGCTTTGTGTCAGTGTTCTAAACAGCATCTGAGAAATAAAACAAGTCCCAGTCCAATTCTCTCAATTAGAGGTTTATTTCTTAACAGAACCATGTTAGCTACGCCATTGTCATTCCGATTCTGAGTCCTTCCCGGAATCCCACCTAGGTTAAGGTTCATCTTACATCCCCCACGCCCACATGTTCATCACGAAAGCCAGTCTGTGTGCAGGGGCTTATCAACTTCCTCTCCTCTTCAGTTGAGGGAGAACAAACGGCGGCCTTGGCTTGGAGAAAGGAATCTTTGGTTGTGTCTAGTAACTTTCCCCTCTGACTACACACTACCCCTCCCATCCCCCCTTGTGTTGTGTCAGGCTGAACTCTCTAACTCCACATGAAGACTTCGGCCTCATTTCAAACTAGCAAAAAATACTCTTCTCTAATTCAATGGAGCTGGGGGTTTTCTTTCTCGAGTTTTGAATGGAGGCAAAACCTGACAGTCTGTTCACTTTATTCTTAACATAGAGGTCTACTGGAAATAATACATTAAATCATCATATGTTGTTTTGATTTAGTGTTGCATGTTGCCCACATCCAGCCATTGTGACTTGCAAACTGTAATTTATGGTTTAGCGCAGTGATGGCGAACCTATGGTACGGATGCCAGAGGTGGCACACGGAGCCATATATGCTGGCACGCTAACCATTGCCCTAGCTCAGCTCCAACATGCATTTGTGTGCCAGCCAGCTGATTTTTGGCTTGCATAGAGCTCTGGGGGGGGTGTTTTTGGCTTCCAGAGAGCCTCCGGGGGGGATGAGGGAAGGCGTTTTTACCCTCCCCTCAGCTTCAGGGAAGCCTTTGGAGCCTGGGGAGGGCGAAATATGAGCCTACTGGGCCCACCAGAAGTTGGGAAACAGGCCATTTCAGGTCTCCAGAGGGCCTCTAGCGGGTGGGGGGACCTGTTTTCACCCTCCCAAGGCATTGAATTATGAGTGTGGGCACTCGCGAATGTGCAATAGCGCACGTGCACACTCTTTCAGCACCTGAGGGAAAAAAGGTTCGCCATCACTGGTTTAGGGTATCATGCAAACCAGCCAGTAGTGAGTTATAAAATATGGTATGTGGTCACAAAAAGAATTGGCTGATTCCTAACTCCACCCATTTAGCCAGACTGTTTATTGAATCAGTTAAAATGGCATACTTCACTCAATGTTCCAACTTAAAAAGTTGCAAACTACACTTTGACACAGTGTGTTGACTTATTTGAGCTTAGAGTAAACACTGTTAAGATTTACATTAAGGGGGTTGGATACAATTTTTAGGCAATCTCTTCTGCCTTAGAACATAATTGTTTTTCAGCCTTTGATGCCAGCGTTGTTCATAATCTGTTGTCTTTATTTATTTATTTTATTTATTTATTTATTGTTAGAGTTGAAAGGGACCATGCAGGTCATCAAGTCCAACCCCCTGCCTGAGCAGGAATCCTAAAGCACCCCAGCCAAATGGCAGTCCAATCTCCTCTTGAAAGTGTCCAGTTGGGGAGTTCACAACCTCCGTAGGCAGGTTGTTCCACTGGTTGATCGCTCTGACCGTCAGGAAGTTCTTCCTTACTTCTAGGTTGAATCTCTCCTTGGTCAGCTTCCAGCCGTTGTTCCTCGTCTGGCCCTCTGGTGCTCTGGAGAATAGAGTGTCCCCTTCCTCTCTATGGCAACCCCTCATATACCTGTATACAGCTATCATGTCCTCTCTGCCCCTCCTTTTCTCTAGGCTTTAGAATGTTAGAGTTGTTTGTTTCCCATCCTAAGAATTCTGCCCTGAAATTTGAAGTATAATGGGAAAAAAGGCTTGTTCTCTGATAAGAGGTCATTTATCTCTTGCTATTGAGCAGCAGCACAGTTTCACCATTTGATGCCTTATAATGCTCTGGGCTGCAATTGCTGTATTGGACCAGCTAGTACCACAATAAAAAAGAATTGTAGCCCCAAACAGTTGAGATACACCCTCAGTATAATGCAAATGATGTTTTCTGCCTGATGAATTGTTGCATCAAGTGTTAAAAGGACAACTGGTGGTAATGCCCCATATTCACCCCCTCTTGACCACTATTCAGAGAAATCACCTGCTTTAAATACAGTCAACTTCTTTCTCCCATCACAGTTCAGACCCCTGATAATTATTATAAGGGTGCTACTTCAGTCACTTTACATATGGGTCTCCAAACATGGCAACTTTAAGAATTGTGGACTTCAACTCCCATTCATGGCTGGCTGAGGAATTCTAGGAGTTGAAGTACAACATCATCTTTCGGCTGTGGCGAGGAGGGCGTTTGCCCAGGTTCACCTGGTGCACCAGTTGCGGCCGTATTTGGACAGGGAGTCATTGCTCACAGTCACTCATGCCCTCATCACTTTGAGGTTCGATTACTGCAACGCTCTCTACATGGGGCTACCTTTGAAAAGTGTTTGGAAACTTCAGATCGTGCAGAACGCGGCCACGAGAGCCATTGTGGAGCTTCCCAGATTCGCCCACGTGTCTACAACACTCCGTGGCCTGCATTAGCTGCCGATCAATTTCCGGTCACAATTCAAAGTATTGGTTATGACCTTTAAAGCCCTACATGGCATTGGACCAGAGTACCTCCGGAACCGCCTGCTACCACATGAATCCTAGCGACCAATAAGGTCCCACAGTGTTGGCCTTCTCCAGGTCCCGTCGACTAAACAATATCGTCTGGCAGGCCCCAGGGGAAGAGCCTTCTCTGTGGCGGCCCCGGCCCTCTGGAATCAACTCCCCCCGGAGATTAGAACTGCTCCCACCCTCCTTGTCTTTCGTAAACTACTCAAGGCCCACCTATACCTCCAGGCATGGGGGATTTGAGACATCTTTTCCCCAGGCTCCTTATAATTTATGTTTGGTATGTATGTGTTGTCTGGTTTTAATATGATGGGTTTTAGTTATTTCTTTTAATATTAGATTTGTGTCACTATAATATTGTTTTTATCATTGTTGTGAGCCGCCCCGAGTCTTCGGAGAGGGGCGGCATACAAATCTAATAAATAATAATAATAATAATAATAATAATAATAATAATAATAATAAAGTACACAAGTCTTAAAAATTGCTAAATGGCCTCCCCCATACCCACTCTATATCAATGTTTCTCAATTTTAGTAACTTTAAGAACTCCTCGGCCAGCATGTTGGCATGCAAATTCATCTTATCCAATATTTATCTACATAATTTAACCATTAAAAAACATTAATATTGAAATATATTAAAATATCCTTCTGAAATACCGTAGTTTCCTTGTGAAGTTACACCACTGAAAAAATGATGTCCCAGTCCTTACACTTACAGTGTGTCTGTCCCAGCATCTCTAGGTTATTATGATCAAAATTCAGAAGCTTGGCAATCAGTTTTTACAAAGCTTAGAATATCTGGGGTCATGTGGTCACAATTTGTGACTTCCCAGCTGGTTTTCAACAAAGAAAGTCAATGTGGGAAACCAGATTCCCTTAACAACTGCAAGGATTCACTGTGATAAAAAAGGTAATAACATTGGGCATGTTATTACCTTTTATTTATCTGTTATTACTACAACAGATACAAGCTTAATATTAACCGCCCCAAACTTGACTGTAAAAAACACGACTTTAGTAATCGAGTTGTCGAAGCGTGGAATTCACTACCGGACTCTGTAGTATCTTCCCCTAACCCCCAACACTTTACCCTTAGACTATCCACGGTTGACCTCACCAAGTTCCTAAGAGGTCAGTAAGGGGCGTACATAAGTGCACCAGTGCCTACCATCCTCTGTCCTATTGTCTCCCCTACATCTCCTATATCTTCTCTTCTATACCTATATCCTTTTCTGCTATTCTCTCATAGTTATATTTTACTCCTTTATTTTCTCCTCTATTCCCCCTTTAAAACATTCTACCTGATTATATCCTCTATAACCCTCATTGTGTATTATTGTGTATTGGACAAAACAAACAAACAAATAAATAAAATGATTCCTTTAATAACCCCATAGCTTAGCAACAGAACTTCTAGTCCCAATTATGGTCATAAGTTAAGGATTAACTCTCCTGGATATGTGCAAGCATTGTGAGGCAGTTTTTGAAAAGCATGGCTGTGCACATTCTGAAGCCTAGTTTGGAGTCCAATCTGGATTTCTGTACAGCTAATGATTTGCTAGCTACTGAAATCCTGTCACGGAACTATAATGGCCCCAGGTTTCCCTTTAATGGAATGGAGACAGGGTTTGAATCCAGTCTAAGTATGAGACGGTGTAAAAATAGTTAGGGCAAGGGCTGTTGGGAAACAGCATTAGAACATTTTGTGGGAATCTGCCTGGCAAGCTCCCGAAGGTTTGCTCCAAGTTGTTTCAAACGCTTTTGACATTTGATCTAGTTTGTTCAGGACATTTGAATAGCCAAGGTATTGGAGGATGGGGAGAGTGGTGAAAATAAATGTTTTGAATTATATTAAGAGTAGTAGATCCTTGGAACAAACTTCCAGCAGACGTGGTAGATAAATCCACAGTAACTGAATTTAAACATGCCTGGGATAAACATATACCCATCCTAAGATAAAATACAGAAAATAGTATAAGGGCAGACTAGATGGACTATGAGGTCTTTTTCTGCCGTCAGACTTCTATGTTTCTATGTTTCTATTCTCAAAGTTTGTTGGATGCTATGGAGCAATTCTCAAGAATTAATACTGAGTCTAGAGATCTACTTGTTTTATTAGCTTTGTATGCCTCCCATCTCACTATCAAGTGACTCTTATTTAAAGGTGAGAGAAAATAGGAGTCACTTCTCCTGCATTCCGTCTTGAAAGGCCAAAGCTTGACGAATCAAATCAGTCAGTGCTTACTAAGGATTGGCAAAATCTACTGTTTCTCCTTTGGATTGTGCTGTGCTGGCTAATCTGGAGAGGCACTGGTGGGTTTCCATAAATAATGTATTGGTCACAAAACAGTTTGATTGGTTTAGTCCAGAGAAGGAACAGAACTTTCCAGAATCCACCGGAGTGTTCTGTTCTTTAAATACAGGCAATCCTTGATTTACAACCACAGTCGAGCCCAGAATTTTTGTTACTAAGTAAGAAGATTTTTAAGATGGAAGACCTTTCTTGCCACAATTATTAAGTCAACTACTGCAATTGTTTTAAGTTAGTAACAGGCAGTTGTTCAGGGAATTTGGCTTCCCCTTTGACATTGCTTATCAGAAGGTCGTAAAAGGGATTCACAAGACCTCATGGCCTCTGCAGTTGCCAAGCATCTGGATTTTTTTTTAATTTACTTTTAAAAATAGTCTTTATTAAATATATACATTAAAAAGAGAACATCATTAAATGCAAAGTATCTCAATAATGCAAGTTGAACAAGAAAGAGAAAATAAAAAGCATCTGGATTTTGATTACATGGCTGCAACAGTCATAAGCGTGAAAAACAGTCATAATAAGTGTTGTGTATACTCCTGTTCAGTTTGAGGATTTTGCAGATTCTGATTCGGATAGTGTTTATGGATTAGTGGCAGGTCCTGATTTACAGGCAGAGGAAGAAGGGGGAGATCAACCACTTGAGTTCAGACTCAAGTGAAGGAGAGACAGATATCAGATGGGTAAATCCTTCTTTCAGACGATTACAGAGACAAAGGGAACAAGTGTCAGAGAAGAAATATTAGGAGAGGAACGGGTTAATTAATTAAGTAATTAATGTTTTATGTGTTTTTAATTGCAGTTTTTATTACCCTGAGCTAATGCTGCCTAGCCATAAATTTTAAGATGAATGGAGGAATGCTTTGAGGGTGTTTATACTGCCTTAATTACTAAAGACTGAGATAAAAGTGACTGCATACCGATGACGTAGTTTGTAACAGTTTGAAAAATAAAGATGAAGTTTTGTTTTTATAAATTTCTGCATTCAGCAAGCCTTTATTCCAATTAACAGTGGCCTTAGCCGGTGACCAGAACAATAAGTTACTTTTTTCAGTGCCATTGAAACTTTGGTCACTAAACAAACTGTTTGTAAGTCAAGAACTATTTGTAGTTGGTTTTGCAAATCTCTTAATGCTCACCTTTTCCCCTCCAGATGAACAATACAAGAGCGTAAAAAGAATTCTCCCCATAGAGCTATCATTGGTCTCAGGGTAACAAAAATGCTAATCCAGGGTCTCAGGAATTGCTAATGGCCCCCTCCCCGTTTGTATTCTTGCTTTGCAATATCACTGAACTTTCATGATCCCTTACCACAAAATGGCAGTAACTGGTGATATTTATTTATTTGTTTCTATCTTTCTTTCTATCTTTGTTTATTGATTTGAATTGATTTGATTTGATTTGATTTGATTTGGTTTGGTTTGGTTTGGTTTGGTTTGGTTTGGTTTGATTTGATTTGATTTGATTGTATGCCGGCCCTCTCTGAGGACTCGGGATGGTTATCACTCCATAGACTGAGATTTACCCTTGGCCAAGATTTCATATCTGAAAGCAAAGTCTGATTGCTTTGCAGTAATGATTAATATAGTGCTTTTCTCTTTTACAGGGTACAAATACTGTATACCGTATTTTTTGGACTATAAGATGGACACACACACACACAAAGAGGCTGAAAATTTGGGTGCGTCTTATACTCTGAATGTAGCTTTTTCTAAGGCTTTATCCCACAGCCCTAATGAGATGCTAACAATCTTCCTGGCTTGCAGGCTTTTTTTTCATTGCTACACCCACCTAAGAATGTTTTTTCCAGCCCTAAGTCTTTGCAGGCTTTTTTTCATTGCTACTCGCTCCGAATAAGATTTTTTTTCAGCCCTAACTAGGGGATAAAAATAATGTGCTGAAGCTGATCAGACTAAGGATGCCAGCCAGATGAATACCTGATTATTTTTCTCCCCAAATCTAAGGTGCATTTTATACTTCAGTGCATGTTACATTCCGAAAAATAGGGTAATAGTTTTGGTCCTACCAAGAAATAATACTATACTATCTAGTCATTACAGGATTTGGGGAAAGAGTCTTTTAAAAATATAAAACACAGCATTCCTACTTCCCTGCATTCCTACTTCCCTCCCTCTCCTGGTTTCTAGCCCTCTGACCAAGAATATATATGCAAGCTCTGATGTACACTGATCAAAAAAATAAATAAAGGGAACACTTAAACAACACAATATAACTGCAAGTAAATCAAACTTCTGTGAAATCAAACTGTCCACTTAGGAAGCAACACTGATTGACGATCAATTTCACATGCTATTGTGCACATTCAACTTTGTACAGAACAAAGAATTCAATGAGAATATTTCATTCATTCAGATCTAGGATGTGTTGAGTGTTCCCTTCATTTTTTTTAACAGGATATAATATAACTAACCTCCACTTACAACCATTTATTTAGTGACCATTTGAAGACCATTACAGAGTAAAGTGGCATGACTGTTTCTCACATTTTTAACCACTGCGGCATCCCCATGGTCACCTGATAAAATTCAGATGCTTGGCAATTGATTTATGTGTATGATGGTACATATAAATGGACATATGCATGATGTCCCTATACCATGCAATTACCTTTTGACAAGTAAAGTCAATGGGAAAGCCAGATTCACTTAATAACCATATTACTAACTTAACAATTGTAGCGATTCACTTAACAACTCCGTCAAGAAAGGTTGTAAAATGGGGCAAAACTCATAAAAACTGTCTGGTTTAATAGCAGAAATTTTGGGCTCAGTTGTGGCCATACAATGAGGACTTTCTATATCAGTTATGGCAAACCTATGGCATGCATGCCACAGGTGGTACGCGGAGCCATTATTATTATTATTATTATTATTATTATTATTATTATTATTATTATTTAGATTTGTATGCCACCCCTCTCCGTAGACTCGGGGCAGCTCACAACCGTAACAGTACAATATATAACAAATCTAATAATTAAAAAATCACTAAAAACCCCTTATTAAAAAGAAACATACACACAAACATACCATGCATAAATTGTATAGGCTTGGGGGAGATGTCTCAGTTCCCCCATGCCTGGCGGCAGAGGTGGGTTTTAAGGAGTTTACGAAAGGCAAGGAGGGTGGGGGCAGTTCTAATCTCCGGGGGGAGCTGGTTCCAGAGGGTCGAGGCTGCCACAGAGAAGGCTCTTCCCCTGGGTCCCGCCAGACGACATTGTTTAGTCGACGGGACCCGGAGAAGGACAACTCTATGGGACCTTATCGGTCGCTGGGATTCATGCGGCAGAAGGCGGTCTCGGAGATATTACATAAGATGTTGCCTTATTTCATTTTCAGCACCTATGCGAGTGCTAGCCAACTGATTTTTGGGCGTTTTCGCTCTCTCCCACACTTCAGCAAAGGATGCTGAACCCTGCGGACAGCGAAAAACAGCACAATGGCCATCCAGAAGTTCAGAAATGAACTTCTAGTTGCCCTGTTTTTCACTCTCCCCAGGGCTCAGGAAAGCCTCCTGAAGCCTGGAGATGGCAAAAAACGGACTTACCAGAAGTCCGAGGGGGGCAGTGGTTGTATGTATGCATGGGTGAATAGGGTTCTGCGCATGTGCATGGGGAGGGCATTGCATTATGAGTGTGGATATGCAGGTGTGTGCTATTGCGTGCGCACATACTCTTTTGGCACCCAAGCCAAAAAAGGTTCGCCATCATTGTCCCATATAGTTTTGGCAAGTAGGTGACATAACACTGTGAGTACTGGAGTTTTCCACATCAACCTGTGAGAATGGAGAGGAACATGTTTTGCATTTTCGTTCCACAGTTCTTCCCAGTTCTTCCCCGATCTCTTTTCAGTATGTGGTTGCCTGATCATCTTCAACACCGCCAACTGGTTTGGAGATGAGGACAATAAACTGCTAAAGGTCCACATATGGAAAATATGCGTTTCAATTGAATGTCATCTCCAGCTGCAATTTCCTAAGAAAGGCTAGTTTCTCAACTGGCCAAGAAACATAAAGTGAATGAATGAGACAGTCATTAAACCCTCCATGGAGTCCTAGAAGTAAGGAACAAAGTAGAGAGGTCTCTTGGGCTGTTTTCCTACAACAACTGTCATTGAGAGGAGAACCACTGCCTGTTTTTATACTGCACAGTTCATACTAACCCAGAAGTGGGGAACAATCGCCCCTTTTATGATTTGTGGACTTCAACTCCCAGAATTCTTGAACCAGTATGGCTGACCCAGGAATTCTGGGAGTTGAAGTCTACAAGTCATAAAGGGGGCATCGCTCCCAACCCTGCTCTAACTCTCTTCGTTAGCCAAAAAAGCCAGGGAATTAAGGGGAAGGAGGAAAAATAGATGCCAAGGTCATGAAGGAGAAAAGAGGGGGAAACGACAAGAGTGCTGGAATGGAAGGAAGAGCGGAGACACAATTTGAGGGAGCAAGAGAAGAGAAACTGCTAAATATGGAACTCCTAAGAATATATATGGGAGTTATATTTGTTATATATATTTGTATGCCGCCCCGAGTTCGCGGAGAGGGGCGGCATACAAATCTAAATAATAAATAAAAATAAATAAATAAGTTCCCAATGGACCACTTCACAAGACCTCATCAGCCTAGGGAGCATTAAAGAATAATAAGTGATGGTGACACACAAAATAGGTGATTGATTTACTTACTGGATTAATACAGTATAATTGTTGCATTTACATAATATACTAAGTCAAAGATATTGATATTATCATGTTGTCCTCGTCTCTCAAAAGGCATTCTTTTTTTCCTTAGTTTCATCTTGTGCTTTATGCAAATCCTAGAACAAATTACTGTATTTTTAGAGTATAAGATGCACTTCCCCTTGCCCCATTTTGGCCTCCCAAAGCCCTGCCCCCATGTCCCATTTTTGTGAAAAACCGGCCTGTCTTTCATAAAAATGGGATAGGCAGAGGGTTTGGGACTCCTACAGAATGTTCTTGGGGGCTGGGGGAAGGAAAAAAACACCCCAATTTTTGTGAAAAACAGGCAAAAAAGATCCTCTTTTTTTGCAAAAATGGGGAGTGTTCTTGCCTTCATCCCAGCCCCTAGGAGCATTCTGCAGGCCTATCGAATCCTCTGTGCACCGCATTTTTGCAAAAAAATCGTTGCAAAAAACTGGGCCCAGTCCACAGGAGTACTCTGCAGGTCCCCTAAACCCTTTGTGCACCCCCTTTTATTGCAAAAATAAAAAAGGATGGAAAATGGGCCATTGTTTGCAAAAACGGGAATATTTTTGTCTTGCCCCAGCCTCCAGGCAAAGGTATTCTACAGGCACCCTCTGCACCCCCCATTTTTGCAAAAAAAAAATGGTTGAAAAATGGGCTGGGATTTTTTTTTTTTTTTTGCAAAAATGGGGCGTTTTTGCCTTCCTCTACCCACCAAGAATACTCTGCAGGCTTCCCAAACCCTCTGTGTGCCCCATTTTTCACATGTCTGGCCAGAGAATTCTGAGAGTTGAAGTCCACAAGTCTTAAAGTTGCCAGGTTTGGGGACCTCCGTAATAGACTAATCAAGACTTCTCTTCATTCCCTGGATCAATTATCATTCAAATAGAAATGATTGTGAAATTCTTGGTTCTTTATTAGTCAACCAAACTTAAAAGCAAAATTGTGTTGCTTTGGGAAAAGTTCATTGAAATACTGCTACTGATAATTGGGAGAAATTCTCAGGATGTGTCGTCCAAAGTGCAAGGAAGAAAAAACAGGATATGACAAAATTGGAAGTTGTTCAGGAGGAGAGGTCCTGCGTGGTGATCCATCCTTCTCAAAAATGAATAGATCCACCAATGCAAAACTGATCCTTTGAAATCCTCCTTTCAACCTAGGGAAAAGTAAAAAAAGGAAATTATACTTTAGACTGGATACAGCAGGATTTGCAGCCTTTTCAGCAACAGACACTGTCACGGGTTTTAAAAGCATGGCCAAATTTTAGAAATTACAGACATTTTTAGTTTTTTTTAAAAAAAAATAATAATACAGAACTCAACATGCATAACCTAGTAGTATCACAAGCATCTCCATTGAGCAGTTTATTCATATTCAGTATTACAGTACTTCCCTCACTATTACAAATATAGTAAAAGAAAAGTATTAATTAATTATTAAATTTATATACAGTAGTCCCTCGCTATACCGCGCTTCACCTACTGCGGCTTCACTTCATTGCGGGTTTTCAAGAAATATTAATGAGAAAAATCATTCGCGGATCTTCGCTGGTTCGCGGGTTTCTGAGGAAGTCGATCGGCAGATTTAAACAGCCGGCCGAACTCGATCGGCAGGTTTTTCAAAAAAATATATCTAAAATTGTAAATACTGTATTTAAATACTGTCTCTAAAATAGATACTGTGTGGGAAGGGTTTATAAACACTTAAAACAATGAATTACAGTATAAATACTTAAATAAGTACTATCAGTCGATAAATTCCCCATCGCGGATTTCACCTATCGCGGCCAGGTCTGGAACGTAACACCAGCGATAGGTGAGGGACTACTGTACTGCCCAGTTTGCTATCTGGGGCAACTCTAGGCTGCCTAGTTTTAAAAATAATACTCTTGCGCAGCTCAACTTCCGTTAATTATTCAGACACATCTACAATATTTTCTTAGTGACTTCCAAGATATTTTTGTGATAACCACAATAGAAACATAGAAACATAGAAGTCTGACGGCAGAAAAAGACCTCATGGTCCATCTAGTCTGCCCTTATACTATTTTCTGTATTTTATCTTAGGATGGATATCTGGGGTGGCATTTACCAAGTGATTAGCTTTTTCAAGATCAGCCAAACGATGTTGCCACAACAAAATCAATGCTGGGATTAATACAAACCATTATCTGCTACCACAGTTCAAGTCTTATTTATTCCAATCCCCTTCCCGGGATCCAAAACAGACATTCTCATAGTCTGGAATATCATCTTCACTTTCTCGATCACTAGTGTCAACTGCTGGAACATGAGAAACAATGAAGTGTGTTAAAAGTGTGTACATGTCTACGCACATAATTTTAATGCTAGTCAGAAATGAAACGGTATCCTCATTTAATAACTGTTGGGATCCCTTTTACAGATGGCTAGAAAAAAAAGAGAATATTACGCTATAATATTGAAATGATTGATACAAACTTGACCAGACACAAATCCGGTATATAGCTCTCTTGTATTCCCTTAATAGTAATAAGAGATCCTAGATATATATAGATAGAATACTTATTTTTATTTTCAAAATCTCTATATTTTGATTAATTCAACGCTTGCACTTACCTATCTACATGACTAACCTGAACCAAGGTAATGAGCTAACAAATTAGAAATCAGTTCTCATTTTCAACACAGCTTCACCGTACACTCGCCCACCCCTTTACCTTTTCTCTCTCTTTTATTCTCTTTGCTTTTTTCCTTTTTTTTTCTTTTTTTTTCTCTATCTTCCCCTCCCTCCTCTTTCACTCTTTCCCTACTTACTCTTCTACTTCCCTCTCTATAAGTTTATATGTCTATAAACTGTTACATATTATACTATACTAAGATTTATCTGTTATTTGTTTTGATTATTCTTTTTATGTTTTGTATATTTGTAAATAAAAATTTAAAAAAAATTTAAAAAGAAAAAAAAATTAATAGCTCTTAGGGGATAACTGGTTAATGAGAGACTAAACCAGAAGTCAATAACTCTTGACTCAAGACCTTTCAGATCATTTGCTTCTACCTATCACGGTGACTTATGACTTTCTCCTTACTCTTGCAAACAACAACAAAAAACCATTTATATAAAGTCTGATGGTCATAGAATTGTCTCTAGCATAGAAGGCTCTGAGAAAACTCTATTATAGCCATGGAAGTATAGCCATCCCTAAAATAAAAACCAGCTGCAATGTAACTCAAAAAAGGATGGACAAATAAGGATGGACTATTATTTTCCTTCTCTAGTGCCCATAGCTGTTTTGAAGGAGCTTGGAGGAGAAGGCTCATGGAATACTGTACATTTGCCTGGATAAGGATAGGACACCCTCTCCAACCCACCATTCAGTATGGCATGCAATTTATTTATTTATCTATTCATTTATTTATTGGATTTATATGCTGCCCCTCTCCGAGGACTCGGGACGGCTTACAACATATAAAAACAATACAGCATCATAATCCAATTAATATTAAAACAGTTAATCTGAAACTCCAACAATATTAAAATCAGTCATTACCATTCACACAACAAGCATACACTACATTTGTTTGTCAGGGGGCTAGAGTCTAATGGCCCCAAGCCTGGCAGCATAAATGAATCTTGAGACTCTTGCGGAAAGCGAGGAGGGTGTAGGCGGTGCGAATCTCTGGGGGGAGCTGATTCCAGAGAGCCACAAACCCCACAGAGAAGGCTCTTCCCCTAGAGCAGTGTTTCCCAACCTTGGCAACTTGAACATATCTGGACTTCAATTCCCAGAATTCCCCAGCCAGCATTCGCTGGCTGGGGAATTCTGGGAGTTGAAGTCCAAATATGTTCAAGTTGCCAAGGTTGGGAAACACTGCCCTAGACTCCGCCAAGCGACATTGCCTAGTTGACGGGACCTGGAGAAGGCCAACTCTGGGACCTCACCGGTCTCTGGGACTCATGCAGCAGGAGGCGGTCCCACAAGTAATCTGGCCCAATGCCATGTAGGGCTCTATAGGTCATAACCAACACTTGAATTGTATCTGGAATCCAGTGCAGTCTGCAGAGTGCTGAAGAAACATGGACATATCTGGGAAGGCCCATGACTGCTCATACAGCTGCGCTTGCATGATTTGAAGTTTCCAAACACTCTTCAAAGGTAGAGAGCATTGCAGTAGTCGAACCTCGAGGTGATAAGGGCATGAGTGACTGTGAGTAAAGACTCCCTGTCCAAATTTGGAGCTAAAAGGACTGGCTTTTTACTGATAGGCCAAAGGAATTGAATGCACTGCTGAGAATAAGGACTTATTTCTTGCCCATCCCAAGCCCTCTGGAACTGCCCCCCTCCTCACCTTCTACAAGAGCCTTAAGACCTATCTATGACGCCAGGCATGGGATAACTACTGTATCCCGCCCTTTGACCACTGAAAGTTATGTGTGGTTATGATTGTGTAGTATCGATTGTTTTTAAGGTAATGGGTTTTAGTTACAGTTTTTAATTATTAGAATTATATCTGTATTGTTCCATCGTGCAGAATGCAGCTGCGAGAGCAATCATGGGCTTTCCCAAATATGCCCATGTTACACCAACACCGCACAGTCTGCATTGGTTGCTGATCAGTTTTCGATCACAATTCAAAGTGTGGGTTATGACCTATAAAGCCCTTCATGGCACCGGACCAGATTATCTCAGGGACCGCCTTCTGCTGCACGAATCCCAGTGACCAGTTAGGTCCCACAGAGTAGGCCTTCTCCGGGTCCCATCAACTAAACAATGTCATTTGGCGGGACCCAGGGGAAGAGCCTTCTCTGTGGTGGCCCTGGCCCTCTGGAACCAACGCCCCCACCCTCCTCGCCTTTCATAAACTTCTTAAAACCCACCTTTGCCGTCAGGCATGGGGAACTGAGATATTCTTTCCCCCTAGACCTTTACAATTTATGCATGGTATGTTTGTTTGTATGTATGTTTTGTTTTATAAAAAGGGTTTTTTAGTTGTTTTAGTATTGGATTGTTACATGCTGTTTTTTTTATCACTGTTGTTAGCTGCCCTGAGTCTATGGAGAGGGGCCGCATACAAATCCAATAAATAAATAAATAAATAAATAAATAAATAATAAATTGTTGTTGTGAGCCACCCGAGTCTTCGGAGAGGGGCAGCATACAAGTCTAATAAATTATTATTAATTATTATTATTATTACTCACCAAAACAAGGATCTAGTATGCTTGGTTTCGGCTCTAGTATGTTCACATATTCATCTTTGCAGGAGAAAGGAAAAATAAAAAAGGGTGACATTAAATCCCATATCAATGTTAATAGAGGACAACAGCCTTCCCCAGTGTAGGTCCTAACCAGCATGATTTGCTTAAAAAACTAGAATAAATCTTGTAGGCAAAATAGCTATGGCCCATTTGATAATACTTTGCTTTCTTTTCCCTTTTAGTAGCTGGTCCTGCCTTACCTATGTGATTAGTCAGAAAGGCTTGGGTGGGAAACCAAAATAAAACAGAATCAGTCAGAAGGCACATAAATATACTTTTCCACCATTGTCTGGGATAATACATACAGATTGAACCAAGGTTTATTTCAATTGTGGGTTATTTAATAAACCACTACTGGCTAGGTTCAGCCAACATAATAATAAATCCAGAGTTCAGCGCTTAGACGTTATGGTTATTATATTTCAAAAGACCTGGGAGGTAGATGGCAGGGCAAAAATTAGGAACTACTTTTCCTTTGAAATTCACTGTATCTCTATTTAAATTGATATTTCTATGAGATTTTTTTGAGATTCACCATAATATTATTTCAAAATGTACATTTTATACACTGCTCCAAAAAATAAAGGGAGCACTTAAACAACACAATATAACTCCAAGTAAATCAAATTTCTGTGAAATCAAACTGTCCACTTAGGAAGCAACACTGATTGACAATCATTTTCAAATCCTGTTGTACACATTCAACTTTGTACAGAACAAAGTATTCAATGAGAATATTTCATTAATTCAGATCTAGGATGTGTTATCTGAGTGTCCCCTTTATTTTTTTGAGCATATATACCATATTTTTCGGTGTATAAGACACACCGATGTATAAGACGCACCTAGATTTTGGAGGAGGAACAAGGAAAAAAGCATTCTGAACCAAATGATGCAGTATTATATTGTTCAATAAAATAACCAGTGTAGCAGAATGCTTTTTACAACCATGTATACTTTTTAAAACTATCTACACTTTTTACAAACTTGACAGCTTCAAGACTTGTGGACTTCAATTGCCAGAATTCCTCCACCAGTCATGCTAGCTCAGAAATGGGAGTTGAAGTCCACAAGATTAGATTAGATTAGATTTATTGGATTTATATGCCGCCCCTCTCCGCAAACTCGGGGCGGCTCACAACAAGGTAAAAACAATACATAATAACAAATCCAATACCCACCAATCCAATTACAATTTTTAAACTAAAAAATTCATAAAAAACAACCCCAGAATATTAAAAACACGCATACAGTCAATCTAACTTCAAGCCTTAAACTTGCCAGGTTTGAAGATCCTTGCACTCCTAACCTCTAACTCAGGTGTCTTCAAACTTGATAGCTTTAAGACTTGTGGACTTCAACTCTCAGAATTCCTCCACCAGTCATGCTAGCTCAGAAATGGGAATTGAAGTCCACAAGCCTTAAACTTACCAGGTTTGAAGATCCTTGTACTCCTAACTAGTGATGGACGAACCCAACGGTGTTCGGGTTCGGCAAGTTCGGACGAACTTCACGCAAAGTTCAGCCGAACCCGAACGGTCCATGATGTCAAAGCTCCGCCCCCGGAATCCCATCGTTTTTTATTTTTATGGATTTTTAATTTTTATTTATTTTTATTTTTACGAAAAAGGACGCCGCAGCGGCGCCACAAGCAAAGAGAGGTCCTTTCACGTAAAAATTTAAAAAAATAAATTTTACCTGAAAGGACCTCCCTTTGCTTGCGGTGCCGCTGCGGTGTCCTTTTTTGTAAAAATAAAAATAAATAAAAATAAAAAATCCATAAAAATAAAAAACGATGGGATTCCGGGGGCGGAGCTTTGACGTCATGTATACCAGTAGGTTGCTAAGCATGCCAAAGTGATTACTTCCTGGATTCCATCCTCCCTCCATTATTCTAGTGCTGCTCCCGGAATCCAGGAAGTGATCACCTTGGCGTGCTTAGCAACCTACCGGTATACGTGATGTCAAAGCTCCACCCCCGGAATCCCTTTGTGGGATTCCCCAGCTCCTTTTGTGCCTCCTTCACAGCCTCCCGACCGACTGACAGCTCCCCGGTGTTTGCCTTCCTCCGCCACCACCAGTGACCAGCTCCTCCTCCTCTTCTCAGCAGATGACAGCCGGGCGGTGGCGCTTCGCGGTGCTCGACACAAATGCCGAACCGAAGCACAATTTTTTTTTAAAAAAAGGGGGGTTCGGGTTCGGCATGCCGAACACCGCAAAATTCGGTACTGGACCCAAATTGTGCAGGTTCGGTTCGGCCAACACTACTCCTAACCTCTAACTTGGGGGTCTTCCAACTTGCAGCTTTAGGACTTGTGGACTTCAACTCCAAGAATTCCTCCATCAGTCATACCAGACTCAGCTCTCCTCCTGGTTCTCTCCCCCCCCCCATACCCACCCACCCCACGGTTCAGATTCACACCCCCTTCTGCTCTAGCTGGACTTAGAGCTGACATCGCTTTGCAACTGCATGACATCTCCAGGCTCTGAAGAAATAGCAGCTGTGAGTGGGAAGCCAAGCCCAGCTGAGGAAAATCTGATGAAGATTATGCACCTGGGATGGGCTGTAGTGTGAGTTCGGCTGGGGGCGGCTAGCTTTCCACCAGGTTCTTTTCTTTTAAAGAGAGAGAGAGAGAAAAGGGTGGGCAAATAACCAGCTTATCTAGAGCAGTGTTTCCCAACCTTGGCCACTTGAAGTCCAGATATCTTCAAGTGGCCAAGGTTGGAAAACACTGATCTAGAGAAAGAAATGTATATCTCCTATCAATTGCAGTGTAATTCTGTCTTTCTTTCTGCCTTTCTGTCTTTGCATTGCAATTGATGGGAGATACATATTTCTTTCTCTAGAGAAGCTTGTTATTCGCCCACCCCCCTTTTTTCTCTCTCTCTTTAAAAGAAAAAAACCAGGTGGAAAGCTAGACATCCCCATCTCAACTCACACCCAGTCGATATCTTCCTCAGAGCTTCCTTACATTGCAAGTAGAGCAATGGAAAAAACCCTGCAAAGATTTAGGGCTTGGAAAACATTTTTCTTTGCAGAGGGTAACAGTGAAAGAGCTGAAAGAAACTTACTCAGAGCAAATTAGAGTAATGAAACAAACCCTGCAAAGACTAAGGGCTTGAAAACATTCTTCACAGAGAGTAACAATGAAAGAGCTCGGGTACATTAATAGCACCTGGTTAGGGCTGGAAAGAAATATCTGGAGCAAATGAATGAAAAAAAACCCCTACAAAGACATGTTTTGGAATACATTCTTGGCAGAGATTAACAATGGAGGAGCTTGCAAGCTGTAAAAGCTGGGAACATTGTTAGCGCCTGGTTAGGGCTAGAAAGAAACTTACTCAGAGCAAGTTAAAGTAATGAAAAAAAAACCTGCAAAGACTTAGGGCTTGGAAAACATTCCTCACAGAGAGAAACAATGAAAGAAGCTGCAAGGTAAGAACTGGGAAGATCATTAGCAGCTAGTTGTGGGGGTTGGAGGAGAGAAAGCTACATTCAGTGTATAAGACGCACCCTAATTATCAGACTATTTAGGGGAGGGAAAAGGTGCATCTAATACACCCCAAAATACGGTAGATGAATTCTTGCAAATGTAACGTGTCTTATTTTCTTTGCTGTTTTTAATTTTTAAAGTAAGAGAGTTTTTCTCTACAGTGGTATCCCACCAATTGGGATGATATTCATATATATATTCTTGCTAGTCCTGCCCCTCCTATCAATCTACAGTTCCACTTACTGGGTGAATTCCGTTGAGACTCATACACATTTTCATATTGGTCTATTATGGATTCTAGAGAAAAAAAATAGATGAAGGAAAACATGTTTAAAAGGGATAAACCAATGCATAATACTCAGGATTGCTGACAATTAAATTAAGATAATGAATTAATATAGTAATTACAAAGCAAATTATTTTTTTTTTCAGAACATCGAAGTTTTAAAAACAGCTGTGCCGTCTGTGCCCAAACTCATGACATTTTTTGCAGCAATTGTAAAGCAAATCCATTTATCCAATGTTGGAAATGGGAAGTAAATGTTGGAAACCAGCAAAAAAAACCCCATCAAAATCAGCCTTGTGACGATAGCGCACTGCAAAAGACTGTAGAGATGAGCTGGGTGCCAAGCATCCAAAATACAATGAGATGACTATGGGAAATGCATGTGACTACAGCATCATATAAGATAGTATGAACATAAGCGTATTTGGGTAGGCTGTTTTCTTCAACTTCCTTTTTCTTCTAAGGGTTCCCTTCCTTTTTTTCTTCCCTTAGTTCTTCTTGCTGAGTTTGGAGGTTCCTCTCTTTCCAATTCCAATTTGCCATGCAAATTAAGAAACTATGTGAGAGCAGCATGAGAAACCCAAAGGCAAAGAGAGGCAACTTAATCCAATAATACCGTGTTTCCCCGAAAGTAAGACAATGTCTTACTTTCTTTTTATCCCCAAAAGCCCCACTATGTCTTACTTTCGGGGTATGTCTTATATTGGAGCTTCCCTAGCGGTGACAGCGTGAGCTTTTGGGGCCCCGGTGGGAGGGCACCGGCCACTGTTGCTTCTAAGCGGCGCCGTTGTTGTCCTCACGGCGCAAAGCCACGCAGTCCTGAATCGCTCCCTTTTCCAGACAGCAAAGTCTGCTGCCTAGGAAAGCAGCGCATTTGAAAAACGCTTTCCCTGGCAGCCGGCTTGCTGGCCGCTTTCCCAGGCTTTCCGCAGGAACGGGTGGTGGGGCGCCACGAAGGGCGGCACTTGCGCAAAGCCACACAGTCCTGGATCGCTTGCTTCCCCGGCCAGCAAGCCGGCTGCCTAGGAAAGCAGCGCCGGGAAAGCAAGCGATCCGGGACTGTGTGGCTTTGCGCCGTGAGGACAACAACGGCGCCGTGGTGGCTTTCAAGCACCGCCCTTCGTGGCGCCCCACCACCCGTTCCTGCAGACGCGGTGACGTATGCGCCATCCCGGAGATTACGGGACTTCGCCGAAATCCGCGCTGCGAAGAACTTGGGGGACTTTAAACCGAGGGGGATTACAAACGATCGGCTTTGTTGGAGGGGGTTTTTTTTCCACGGAAGGCCAAGCTTGGAGGAAGCAACCGAGGGAAGGGGCCTCGCTGGCATCAAAGGTACTGAAGAGGTGGGGACAACCTGAAAGACGGAGGGAGGGTAATAGTAGGAGCTACGATGAGTAGAGTAGACGTGGGCAGGAGGCGGCGCGCAGCTACATGTTTCCCCGAAAGTAAGACATATGTCTTACTTTCGGGGTACGGCTTATATTAGACGACCCCCCTGAAACCCCCGATACGTCTTACAATCGGGGGTGTCTTACTATCAGGGAAACACGGTACTAAAGAAAGTATGACAAGGGAGGGACGGGACAAAAGAATCTTCCTAGTTGAAAGAGAGGGACAATTCGGATTATTGTGAAATACAGAAAACAGGTACAATTGGTTCAAAAATAGAACATGATATGGTAATAGAATGAATGTTAACTGGAGTAATTAAACAGCATTGTCTAAAGATGTAAATAACAATGTAAATAAATGTAGATATGAAAAATTAATATACATAGAATTGTTTAAAAATATGTTATTATACTAATAGAGAGATATAAATGCAAACTATGTAAGGCAATACGGAAAGCTGTAAAATATTTTTAAATGGTATCTATTATGTGTGTTGTTATGTTTTGATTTGTCTTACTTTTGTATTTGTGGTTGTTTGTTATGTTGTTTTTTTAATGAGAAAATTGTTTAATAAAAACTATTTAAAAAAAATAAATCCTCCTAATTGCCAACTTACCAGACGAGCCATGATCTTTGTTCTTCTGTTCTGTGATTGGAACATCAGGCAATACCTCTCTGTAAAACCCAGTAAGACCAGAATGAACAAGTGAATCAATATTACTATTTCTTGCCCACAACTGTTTTCATTAGCACTTATAAATTGGGGTTGGTCTCTATTTCTACTGCTCATTCTTTCTTTTTTGTATTATCTTTCTTAAATTGCTAAGAAATAATTATTAAATTGCTTTACCTGCTGTGAATGAACTGGCAAGGAATGCTATAAATGGGGGGAAAAATCCAGAAAACAAAATTCTCAAGTATTCATGGATTTGATTCATTTAATTCATGGATGCCAAGTGTATCGGTGGTTATTGAAATGGATGTCCAAGTGCCGCCTCTATGTTGGTTGAGGCAGGCAGGATTCTCTTGGGTAACATTTGTTGGGGGTCAAGGGAAAGGGAGGGTTTTGCCTTTTCTTTCTGCTCAAAATCCCCATGGACAATTGGTGGACCACTGTGTGACACAGAATGCTGGACTCGATGGGCTTCGGCCCAATTCAGCAAGGCTCTTCTCATGCTCTTAAGTATGGAACCAAGAAATTCTATAAATTTCTAGTTCATACATTCTAACTCATCCCACATATCTACAATCCACAATTTTTAATACAACTTCTACATTATATTCTTACATTAAACAGCATTTTAGCTTCTGTGTTGTAAAACATATAAACTATTCAGATGCAGGCAAAGAAAACAATTGTGTATTAAATTTCTGAATAACACTCACACACACAAGTACACAAATAGGAAGAATTGGGTGGGTGGGGGGAAATCATATAGTAGGTTTCACACAAAGTATGTGTCATTTCTTCACTCAGATGCTTAAAACGTAGAATGGTCAGGGAGAGCATTTCAAAGAAGGAGAACCATCACAATACAAGTACAGTACTATACAAGTAGTCCTCAACTGAGTCACAACTGAGCCAACATTTCTGTTATGAAGTGGGACAGTTTTTAAGTGAGTTTTACCCCATTTTACGATCTTCCTTGCCACAGTTGTTAAGTGAATCACTACAGTTACATTAGCAACATAGAAACATAGAAGACTGACGACAGAAAAAGACCTCATGATCCATCTAGTCTGCCCTTATACTATTTTCTGTATTTTATCTTAGGATGAATATATGTTTATCCCAGGCATGTTTAAATTCAGTTACGTCTGCTGGAAGTTTGTTCCAAGGATCTACTACTCTTTCAGTAAAATAATATTTTCTCATGTTGCTTTTGATCTTTCCCCCAACTAACTTCAGATTGTGTGCCCTTGTTCTTGTGTTCACTTTCCTATTAAAAACACTTCCCTCCTGGACCTTATTTAACCCTTTAACATATTTAAATGTTTCAATCATAGAAACATAGAAAACTGACGGCAGAAAAAGACCTCATGGTCCATCTAGTCTGCCCTTATACTATTTCCTGTGTTTTATCTTAGGATGGATATATGTTTATCCCAGGCATGTTTAAATTCAGTTACTGTGGATTTACCAGCCACGTCTGCTGGAAGTTTGTTCCAAGGATCTACTACTCTTTCAGTGAAATAATATTTCCTCACGTTGCTTTTGATCTTTTCCCCAACTAACTTCAGATTGTGTCCCCTTGTTCTTGTGTTCACTTTCCTATTAAAAACACTTCCCTCCAGAACCTTATTTAACCCTTTAACATATTTAAATGTTTCGATCATGTCCCCCCTTTCCCTTCTGTCCTCCAGACTATACAGATTGAGTTAATTAAGTCTTTCCTGATACGTTTTATGCTTAAGACCTTCCACCATTCTTGTAGCCCGTCTTTGGACCCGTTCAATTTTGTCAATATCTTTTTGTTGGTGAGGTCTCCAGAACTGAACACACTATTCCAAATGTGGTCTCATCAGCACTCTATATAGCGGGATCATAATCTCCCTCTTCCTGCTTGTTATACCTCTAGCTATGCAGCCAAGCATCCTACTTGCTTTCCCTACCGCCTGACTGCATGGTGGTTAAGTGAATCTGGCTTCCCATTGACTTTGCTTAACAGCACATGACAAAAGCTGATCAAATGACCCCAATGCATTGCAACCATCATAAATAGGAGTCGGTTGCAAAGCATCTGAATTTTGACCACATGATCATGTGGGATGCTACAACTGTCATGAGTGTGAAAAACAATCGTTGTCACTTTTTTCAGTGCTGATGTAACGCTCACTAAATCAACTGTTGCAAAGTTGGGGGCTGTCTATAGCTGTACAGTGGAACCCCGACATAAGAGCTGCTCTACTTAAGAGCAACTCGAGATAAGAGCTGGGAGGGGAGAGATATTTTTGTTCTACTTACAAGCCCAAATTCGAGATACAAGCGCCAAGGAGCTGTCTCCTGAAGCCAAACGCTAACTTCCGCGTTCGGCTTCAGGAGACAGCTGCGAAGCGGCGCGCGTGTTTTAAAAGGTTGCAGCCGGCCTGGGGGGCTCGGGGGGGTGCTTGCAGCTTTCTTTCTTGCTCTTTTTCTTTCTCTCTTTTACCTTCCCTTCCTCTATTTCTTCTTTTCTTTCTCCTTCCCACCTTCTTCCCTCCCTCCCTCCCTTCACTCATTCCTCTCTTACTCTCCCCTTTCATAAGTTTCCTTGCTTCCTTCCTCTGTTCCTGTCCCTTCCCCCTTTCTTTCTTTCTTTCTTGCTTTCTTTCTTGCTCTTTTTCTTTCTCTCTTTTACCTTCCCTTCCTCTATTTCTTCTTTTCTTTCTCCTTCCCACCTTCTTCCCTCCCTCCCTCCCTTCACTCATTCCTCTCTTACTCTCCCCTTTCATAAGTTTCCTTGCTTCCTTCCTCTGTTCCTGTCCCTTCCCTCTTTCCTTCCTTCCTTCCCACCCTCCGTCCATTCATTCACCCATTCCTCTCTTGATCGCTTAAAGCCGGTCCCTGGTGCAAAAAGGGTTGGGGACCTCTGTCCTACAGGATTGGGTGGCAGAGAAGTTGAACATATGTAAATTTAAAAGTTTAAGAAAGTTTACAAGTTAAGTGAAAGAAACTTCATTATTCATTTATATGTACATGTACATTTCTTCATTAAAAACATGTCTTTCTGCATAATTTAGACTAACTTTGTGAGTTTTTTGAGGGCTGGAACCAATTAAAATTATTTACATTAATTCCTATGGGGAAAAGTCGTTCGAGATAAGAGCTGCTCGACTTAAGAGCCCAGGTCCGGAACGAATTAAACTCGTATCTCGAGGTACCACTGTAGTTACATTCCCTGGCTGTTCTCTGCACAAACTGGAAATGATAGAAGACTAAATGATTTGGAGCCTAAAAGTAGCATTTTATTGACTGAAACAAGCTTTCCCCCCGACTCCTTCCCTTCCCAAAGACTTACATGTATCCAGTATTATAATTTTCATCATCATCAGTGGGGCAAGGTATTTCTGGGAAGACAAAGTCCAAAAAAGATAAAGATGCTCCTTTTTATATATATAACTGAGATCTACTCTTAGTTCTCACTTTGATACTACAACTCCACGGAATCTATGAAGAAGCTCCAAGAATACAGAGAAGGGCCTTGCACAAGTCCAGACCAAAAAGATTCAAGAAAAATGAGGCATGATGCATGATCTAGGCAAAGATTATAGGAGAAAAAGCGGAAGAGAAAAAGAATACCATATTATGCTGCTACTTACCTTCATTTTCATAACTGGGAACACTTTCTGAAAAGAGACAACGTTTGTAAAGGAGATTAGGTAGTCAGAATGCCCTATAGCAGATTTTCAAAGGTACTGTACATTGTGACCTATATCCTTGCTCTGTTTCACAATTGTTTTTCAAAAGGCTGTCTATTCCAACAGAGTTTATGGTCCTAGAGCAGCTACAACATGGGTAGTATCCCATTTTCTTCTACTCATATACATACTTGACTGTAAAACATACAACTTTAGTAATCGAGTTGTCGAAGCGTGGAACTTATTACCGGACTCTGTAGTATCATCCCCTAACCCCCAACATTTTTCCCTTAGACTATCCACGGTTGACCTCTCCAGATTCCTAAGAGGTCAGTAAGAGGTCACTAGAGTGCCTTCCGTCCCCTGTCCTATAGTCTCCCCTATATCTCGTATTTCTTCTCTACTATATCCTCTATAACCTTCATTGTGTATTATTGTGTATTGGACAAAATAAATAAATAAATAAAAATAATATAAATAAACATAAGGAAGTCAATGCTATTGTGTAAATGCATACATAAATATACGAATTTTTACAACTTACCATTATCCTCAATTTTGATGAATGCAGGTTCAAATCTATATTCAGAGTCTGTTCTGCAAACCAGAAGAGAAAGAAAGTCATTAATACATGTGAGCATACCTACATCATCATCAGTCATCATCATTATTGTCACGCATATATAAGTTTACAATAAAAGTATAGACATGCATACACGAGACAATTGAGTAGATGGGGACTTTAGGACAGGGACGGTAGGCCTGTTAATGCACTTATGCATGTCCCTTACAGATCTCTTAGGAAGGGGTGAGGTCAATAGTAGAAAGTCTTAGGTTAAAGTTTTGGGGATTTGGGGAAGAAACCAGTCTGGTAGTGTATTCCAGCATTGACCACTCTGTTGCTGAAACCATATTTTCTGCAATTGAGTTTGGAGCGGTTTACCTGAAGTTTGTTTCTATTGTGTGCTCGTGTATTGTTGTGGTTGAAGCTGAAGTAGTCTTTAATGGGTAGGACATTTTAACAGATAATTATAAGCACTTAGGTCAGGCCTAGGTCAGGCCTAAAGCAGCATAGTTCTAAATTGTCTAAGTCCAAAGTTTCAAGTCTGGTGGCATAAGTTATTCTGTTGTGAACAGAGAGTGGAGAACTCTTCTCGTGAAATATCTCAGGACATTTTCAATTGTATTAATATCCAAAATGTAGTGTGGATTCCAGACAGAAGAGATGTATTTAAAAATTGGTCTAGCAAATGTTTTGTATGCTGTAGTTAAAAGTACAATATTATCAGAGAAAAAGTTGCGCAAGATTAGGTTAACAACTCTTAATGCTTTTTTGGCAATGTTGTTACAGTGGTCTCTGGCACTTAGATCATTAGAAATGAGTATGCCAAGATAATTAACAGAATGAGGGTCATCTATAAGTCCGTGTACATCCAGTTTGTATTTTTTCTGATTTTTTCCCCCAATTTCTAAGACAGCATTTCTTGTTTGAGATTTCAAGTTGCCATCTTGTTTAACCATTCTGACACATAGTCAAGGACTTTTTAGAGGGTAGCAGCATTTGTTGGTGGTATTTTACATCATACATATACACTGCTCAAAAAAATAAAGGAAACACTTAAACAACACAATATAACTCCAAGTAAATGAAACTTCTTTGAAATCAAACTGTCCGCTTAGGAAGCACCCTGATTGACAATCAATTTAACCTGCTGTTGTGCACATTCACTTTGTACAGAACAAAGTATTCAATGAGAATATTTCATTCATTCAGATCTAGGATGTGTTATTTGAGTGTTCCCTTTATTTTTTTGAGCAGTATATTTTACATTTTAAATTTGACATTATACATCATACAGCCTAAAGAACATGATCTAACACAGGAATGGAGCACTCTTCATTTTCTTAACTTTTTATTTTTAGCAATTTCATCTGCCAAGAATTTCTTATTAAATAAAAAAGTGGCTGTGATATCAGTAGAGGGATGTAAAGAGAAAATGTGTGGGGTTTTTGCTATTAACTGTGAAGAAAGTTATTTAAAACTCTTAAAACTATTGTACATCTACCATAATTCTTTTTTTTTAAAGAAGAAAGTTCCTCACAGTTCCATAATGCAGGGGTTTGCGATTCAAATTCAAAGCAGAATCTTTGATGACAAGAAAAGGTATTGGGACATGTGCATTCTGGATTCCCATTCCTGATCTAGCCTCTTCAATTTCAACATAAAGCTTGTATGAATTTCCCATCTACTTCCCCAAGAATTCCCACCTACAAACCCTTGCACCAGTACACCCAACTTGATACAAGGAGCCCACCAACATTTCCTAATAGGACCCTCTTTCATTATTCTGGCAAGGAAACCAGGTAGGTCTAGGGAAGAGATGGCAAACCCTTTTTGGTTCGTGTGCCAAAAGGGAATGCATGGGTGTGCTAGCATGCATGCACATTCCCACATCCCTTCCCTCCCCCACACACACGCGTACCCCCTGCGCTACTCCTCCACGCATGCGCACAAGCCTTTCTGAAACCTGGCAGGCAGTGGTGGGTTCATACTGGTGTGGTCCGGAGAGCTGTACCAGTATAAACCAATTGATTTTTGGAGATTTTATTTCTTCCATTTCCATTTCAGAAGGAGCCCTCCCACGTCTTAATGCTGACCTTTAACCTTTGTCCGAAACACAGCTGTGGGCTTCCTCCACACAGAGGCACCAAAAAAAAAATCACCAAAAATCAGTGAGTTTAGCTGTTAGGTTAAAAAAATGTCCAAACAAACAAACCGGAAGTATGTTTTTCCAAACTTCCTGTTTGTCCATTGGAGGATTTTTTTTGGCCTCCAGAGTTTCCGGGAAGCTCCCCTGAAGTGCCCAGAGGAGGAAACGGCTTTCCCAAAGGCCAAAAATCAGCTGGCCAGCGGGCGCATGCATGCTGGAGCGGAAACATAGAAAAGTCTTGCGTACCCTCCCATATGGCTCTGCGTGCCACACGTGCCATAGGTTCGCCATGGACAACTCACCACAGCCAACTCATGAAGGCCATCTTGCCACAGCCATCTCATTGAGGACTATTCATCACTTCACAATCCGTGTGTGATAACTCAACATGATGTTATCCTTCACTTTTTCTTCTACATTATTTCCATCCTTGTCAATTGAAATAATGTCAATTTATCCCATGAGGAATCGTGCCATGGCAAGATGCCCTGCTGGCGAATTGGCTGCAGCAAGTGGTCCCATGGCAAGTTTATTTATTTACCGGTATTTATTTATTGGATTTGTATGCCGCCCCTCTGCACAGACTCGGGGCGGCTAACAACAGCAATAAAACAGCATATAATAACAATCCAATACTAAAACAGTTAAAAACCCTTGTTATAAAACCAAACATACATGCAGACATACCATGCATAAAATTGTAAAGGCCTAGGGGGAAAGAGTATCTCAATTCCCCCATGCCTGGCAGCAGAGGTGGGTTTTAAGCAGCTTACAAAAGGCAAGGAGGGTGGGGGCAATTCTAATCTCTGGGGGGAGTTGGTTCCAGAGGGCCAGGGCCGCCACAGAGAAGGCTCTTCCTCTGGGTCCTGCCAAACGACACTGTTTAGTTGACGGGACTCGGAGAAGACCCATTCTGTGGGACCTAACTGGTCGCTGGGATTCGTGTCTGCAAAAAGATGGATGCAGCAAGTTCTGCCATGGCAAGATAGGCATGGTGTGTTGGTCTATTCTGCCCCAGGAAGTCTTAAGCCTATATTACTTTTTACCCATGGAAAAGCAACTAGGGAGGGAATAAGAAATAGCAGACAAAGTAAAAAAAAGCATTTGCTAAAGCAAATCCAAGGGACTTGCATTAGATAAAAATGCACCCACATTAAAAACTGAATCGAATTGCAGCTCAGAAGCAGGACAGCTTCTACAATGCAGCTAAGTGGAGCTAAGTACTTTAGGAGAGCATGCAGCAAGTGAGTAAAGACACAAAGCTGTACCTTTTAGTGTTTTGCTGTTGTGGCCATTTACCTCCCAGCATCCTTCATCTTAGGCAGATGTTTTATAACACCAATAACATAGAGAACAGTGGGAAAGAAAGCAGCTCACCTCTGAGAATCTAGCTGGTATTGGATGTCAGACCAAGGTGGTGCTACAAAACGAGGCAGGAGAGAAGGGGAAAAAGAAACAATCTCAGATAAGACGGGGCAGAATCTAGGTTCCTTTTTTTAATCTTCTGTGGCTCAAAGCAACAACCGGCATAAGGGAATAGCTGGCTAGCCAAGTTTAAACCATATTTTTAAAAGCTACACATACAAAGGATAGTGTGTTGTTGGGTGTCACCATATGTTCATTCAAATTTGCTGTAACTCCCCAATTGTTTTCTTCTGGTTGAAAGTAGGAGTTAAACTGAAACAAGGGCGCTTTCAAATTTTAAGAACATGGGCTTATTTACAAAATGTTACCAAGAATTCAGTTTTTTTCTTCAATATATTAACTCACACTATTTCATCTTTCTGTCCTTAATATATATATTTTTAACAAAAGAGAAAAAACAGTAATATTTAGCTGCATACACTGATAAAGAGCAATAGAAATATTTTTATTTGGACCATTATTGGTTTAGGGCAGTGTTTTTCAATTATTTTCTTTTGTTCAACCACCACTCCCATTTTGCGTGCTCCCAACTCTCCGCTGGGACGATTGTTTGCAATATTCAGCGTGTTTTTGCTGAAAACAGCGGCTTATCAGCATGAAGAGCCGGGGTGGCACAGCAGGTAGAGTGCTGTACTGCAGGCCACTGAAGCTGACTGTAGATCTGAAGGTCAGCGGTTCAAATCTCATCACCGACTCAAGGTTGATTCTGCCTTCCATCCTTCCAAGGTGGGTAAAATGAGGACCCGGATTGTGGGGGCAATATGCTGGCTCTGTTAAAAAGTGCTATTGCTAACATGTTGTAAGCCGCCCTGAGTCTAAGGAGAAGGGCAGCATAAAAATTGAATAAATAAATAAATAAAATGATTGGGCTTCATGCTGTTCGCTGCCAACATTTTTAGACACAGTAAACATACCAGTCTTTCTTCGTCTCCCACCGTAGTCACAGAGAAGCCAAGTGCTACATATGCTTGCTATTATTTCCTCATCTTAGCTTTCGGGAATCTTATGTTTGTCACATTATCTCTGTCTCTCTTCTCGTATCTTTTCATCCCTCTTAAATATTTTTCCACGGTGTCTCTTAAGGGCTTGTTATATGCACTTCATATCTCTTACTTTGTGCTGTGTGCTATTGTTTGTGCAAAAACCCCTATTCCATGCGGCAAAAAAAGCATGTTCCCCGGGATCATGCGCCCTCCTCCCGGTATTGTTCCCCCTCGGGGGGGGGGGGGAACCCCACTATTTGAGAAATACTGGTTTAGGGCAAGGAAATATGATCTAAGGCTGGAATGAGCCAGAACACTAATGGTAAACATAATAATTAACCATTTGCTGCCTTCCGAAGCTGAAAATGGCCTCAGTTAGCCATCCCATTCTGTATGACACAATTCACCCAAGGGTAGGGCTGGCCACAAGATCCAAACATAAAGCTACACTTTGAACACATTACAAATCTAACTTCATCTTAGATCTGAGCCAGTATTTTCTTTTTTAAAGAAAAATATTTCCTGTGATAAGCACAAACAGGTTTGTATAAATCAGTGATGGCGAACCTATGGCATGGGTGCCACAGGTGGCATGCGGAGCCATACCTGCTGGCACGCAAACCATTGCCCTAGCTCCTAACCATTGCCCTAGGGCGAGTACAAGTGCACTAGAGTGCCTTCCGTCCCCTGTCCTATTGCTCTCCTATATCTCCTATACCTTTCTTCTATTCCTGTATCTCTTCTTCTATTCTTTCATTGATATGTTCTATTACTATACCTTCTTTTCTATTATTTCTTAGATATATTTTACTATGAGCATCTCCTCTATAACCTTCATCATGTATTTCATCGTGTATATAGATATATACCCACTAAAACCCTCATTGTGTATTGGACAAAATAAATAAATAAATAAAATAAATATAAATAAAATGTGCCGGCCTTCTGATTTTCGGCTCACACAGAGGCTCTGGGAGGGTGTTTTTGGTTCCCACAGTGCCTCCGGGAGGATTGGGGAAGGTGCTTTTACCTTCCCCTGGCTCCAGGGAAGCATTTGGAGCCTGGGGAGGGTGAAACATGAGCCTACTGGGCCAACCAGAAAACAGGCCATTTCTGGCTTCCAGAGGGCCTCTAGTGGGCAGGGGAATCTGTTTTCTCCCTCCTCAGGCATTGAATTATGGACGTGGGCCCTCACACATGTGCGATAGCATGTGTGCACGCTCTTTTGGCACCCAAGCAAAAAAGGTTCGCCATCGCTGGTATAAATACACATAACCCCGGGGTGCTAAAAGAAAAAGCTCATGAACAGATGAACCGCATAATGTAATATTAAAATGTTGGCTTGAACATCTGAGGAACGGATTGTCCGAATTAAAACCAGGTTCAAACACCTTCAAATACTTTACTACATCAGTAAGTTACAGCCTTCAGCATCAAATGCCACTTTCGTGACACTGGTGGCATCTTACATTGAAAACTATTAATGGAAGGCATCACGGCTTGAGAATGGTAACGCTGAGAGATTAAACTCTCAAATAATAATAAAGCTGAGAGTTTAGCAGCAGGGCTACTGAATCCTGAGATGGAGGATCCACTTCCCCAAATTTTAAACCATAAATCTCAAAAAAAAAGGCAATGAAGAGGTAACGTTGGAAACTCACTTAAACTGGTCAGCTTTGAAATATGGCAAAATTGAGGCCTACTTACAAGGAGGACGCCTCAACAGTCTGAAAGTCTGGGAATGAGCATTAGTGGAAGGCCTGTGAGAATAACAAAACATTCAGAGTCTATTTTCTAAAGAACATAAATCAGAAAGATGCATTTATCATTTTTCAACTACCTTACTCAGCAGTCATCGTGAGAATCTTTTTACAGCTGTTCTAGACTGTGTCGAGTGATTTGCTCATCATTCCATGGCATCTATGTGAACCTTTGCAAACCTGACACCAAAGCTGGCAATGCTGCTGCTTCTGCTTGCAAAAGCTTTAAAATAGAAGCACTTCCCACAAATATCCAGGGGAACCAAAGAATAAACCTGGCTTCTTCTACATGCAGAGCTCCCGCACTATTTCACTGAGCTACAGCTGCCACTCTTAATCTATATGTCATGCTAAGCCAAGTATGGTGTGATTTTCCTTTCTTTTTGCTTTATCCAATTATCAATTTGTACGATTACAGTTTCCCACAGTAACTGAGCAGTTAGCATAAAAATAATATACAAAAAATAAAGAGATACCCAATACCAACAATCATATTCACTTTGTGAATCCAACCACTGCAATTTATAAATGTTTGTTTGTTTGTTTGTTTGTTTGTTTGTTTGTTTGTTTGTTTATCTGTCTGTCTATTTATTTATTTATTTATTGATTGATTGATTGGTTGGTTGGTTGGTTGGTTGGTTGATTGATTGATTGATTGATTGATTGTTAGAGTTGAAAGGGACCATGAAGGCCATCGAGTTCAACCCCCTGCCCAAGCAGGAACCCTATAGTATCCCAGTCAAGTGGCAGTTCAATCTTCTCTTAATTAAATTAAAATTAAAAATCTTGATTAATAGCTGGATGTTGTGTGAACCTAGTCAATGTGAGATGTAATCAAGTCATGCTTCACTTTGATATGTGAATCCAGCCTCTCTCTGCCTAAATTAGAAAAATATTTCCACTGGTAGTCTTATGCTGCTAAACTAAGCAAGTTGGAAATATAATTTCATTAAATTTATATTTTAATCTTCCTATTTAACATTGCTGTCTATTTTCCTCTATGATTGTCAAAAACTCTTCTTCATGACACATTTAAGTTTGTTCATTAAGGACTTGCAAATTCTGAGAACTTTTTTTTAAAATTACAAGCTATAAAGAAAACCCGCATTGAATGTCCTTGAAAGAATGTTGAATTATAACTGCCTTGTTCTTTTTTTTATCAGGACACAGCAACTCAAATCAGTCCTGGAACAAAACACCACTGCTGAAAGCAATATTGTAAAAATACCAGTACTGTACTTTGGTTTGAAACAGGAATTGGAGCCATATTTTGCAACTACCTGTGATAAGAATTACAGGAGACCCGTTGTAAGCCAAAATATAGCCACAAGATATTTCACATAATTCTGATTCATTCCAAGTACTGTACTGTGCAATGAGGGAGGAAAAAACACTCAGGGATCAAATGTATTCATATTGCAATACACTTTGAATCAAGCTATATATTCATAGCAGCAGCTCATCCAAAAGAATAGGTTCAAAGACTGTTCCTGACTGTTGTATCACTTTAAGGGCAATGGACAAATACAAATCAGAATGTCCCCTTCTGATGTATTTCTGTATAATAAATACCTTTAACCAGTCATTTACTCATGCATCTCCATTGAGATGCTACCAAACGGTACAGCTTAAACTGTCAGATTATGACACGAGTCACTCACAATTAAGCCATACTTGCTTAATATGAATTCCTGAATAAGTACTGAGTGAGTTCGCATAACACACTAAACAATAAACCATGGATTACAATTATAATGACAGGGTCCAAACAAGGTGCTAAGTGAAATTAAACAAATCGCATGATAGCTGAGCCAATTTATAACAATTGATGGCCTTTTAAAAAACAGCCTTAATAGTTGCTTCTCAGAACAGTCATAATAAAGTACTTTTCTGGAATCTTTCCAGAACTGCATTCAACTTTGACATAGGTTTTCTTCACTGCTGCTGCTTCCTTTGTTATGTTACATTATTGCTGAAATGCTTTAGATGTTGTGTGTTTGGTAATATATTTTGCTTTTGTCATTGGCACTGCTTTGTATGGATTTTATAACCTTTATAATTTTCCCTATCAGAGGAAACACTGTCAATAATCCAGCTTGATAAAATGGCTGCATATTGGCCAAGCCTGTGTCTGTTTATTTATTCTGTAAGGGATTTCAAGATAAGAATTAAACAGGTTCAACCCAAGCTGTAAACTCTTGAAATTTGGAACACTCACAAGGGCATCTCAATACACCTTCAAACCTTTTTAGTTGTGGAAGTGCTGAAGTAAAAATAAAAGACACGCTGTGGTTTTCAGCTTTCTTGTTTATCATCTGCTACCTCACCACTATTTTAAATTGGAAGATGGCAAGGTTGAATGAAATACTCAAGGAATGTGCAGCATTAAACAGCTATGGCCTCTCTTTAGATTCTTTGATTGCTACCTGTTTCAGGGTGACCCCATAACATTTGGAGTGTGTATTTAATGGGGGCAGTGCACACAAAAGTAGAATAATACTTACTATAGCTTACAAAACTTTCACCAGACCCATCCTAAAATACAGCTCATCTGTTTGGAACCCTTACCGCATCTCAGTCATTAACACCCTCAAAAATGTCCAGATACTTCACCAGAAGAGCTCTTCACTCCTCTACCCGAAACAGAATACCCTACGAAACTAGACTTACAATACTGGGTCTAGAAAGCTTAGAACTATGACGCCTTAAACATGATCTAAGTATTGCCCACAAGATCATATGCTGCAATGTCCTGCCTGTCAAAGACTACTTCAGCTTCAAGCACAACAACACAAGAGCACACAACAGATTCAAGCTTAATATTATCCGCTCCAAACTTGATTCTAAAAAATACGACTTTAGTAATCGAGTTGTCGAAGCGTGGAACTCATTACCGGACTCCCTAACTCCCAACACTTTACCCTTAGACTATCCACGGTTGACCTCTCCAGATTCCTAACAGGGGCGTACATAAGCGCATTATTGTGTATTGGACTGACTAACCAACCAACCAACCAACCAACCAACCAACCAAACAAACAAACAAACAAACAAACAAAGTTGTTCCTAAGACCACATTTTACTTCTACTTTCTAAATCTGCCCGAATTCTGGTTTCCCATTCTTTATTTTGCCCCAAGATAAGACAGTAATGGACTCACTTGTATTGGTAGTCATCAATAGCAGGTGCTGTTCAGAAAAAGAAACAGATACACCAATAAGATTAGGAAATCCCTACAATTTGTCTTGAGATGAAAGACATAAAGGATTTAAGAACTGGGGGCTATTCCCCCAAAATAACCTTTTTAGGAACAGGGAGGGCAAGACTTAACTGTCTATATCAGGGTCACGACAATCGGTACACAGTACCAATAGAACCACCAGGATTGGGACTGCAAGTGCCAACATCCAGAAGAAATCACCCGTTTGGAAGATATCCATGCCACCTGCAAACTGACGGTAGAGATTGGAGACTTGGGATGGCAGCAGAATCCAGAGTGAAATATAGCATTGAGCAGGCTAGTGGAACATATCAACAGCCCTGTGAAAAATAACCAAATTAGGGGTAAGATATAAAGCAAAATATAAACATTTTTCTCTCTTATATCCTTCTGTGGCATTCAATCTGTGTAACATTTCTTATTCTAAATTAAGTTTGGGGAGCATTTGGAATTTTTAACACTAAGGAGAAACACAAAACAAAAGGAATTTTAAAAAGGAAGGGTGCCTAAGGATACAGCGTAGATTATCTGAAGTAGTCCGTCCATCCTTCCTTCCTTGCTTCCCTCCCCTTTATTATTTTAATAACTCAATGTGGTGAGCACACAGAATATTACTTTTAACAATAGCCATGTGAGTTAGTTGGGTTGAGAGAGGGATTAGCCCAAAATCACCCAGTCTGCTTTCATGCCTAAATCAAGACTGAAATTCATTATTTTCTGATTTCTAATCTGGTGCCCTAACAACTAGATGAAACTGGCTTGGTCAGGTGAATGGCAATTCTAAAACGGTGGACATTTGTTAGAAAAATCAGAAGCCACATTCACGAGTAGAAAGTCCACAAGCAGCCAATTAGAGTGGAGGAGAGGACATGTGCTTCAAAGCTGACGTGGCTTTCATATTCTTGCTTTATGATTGTTGGAGAAATGAAAAAATGAGGAAGATGTTGGGAAGCTGAATAAGATGGACTGAATTCACATGATTTAATCAGATTAGAAAAATTCCTAGTTATGTCATTTGTACATCATAGCATTTTGTTTAGTTTCCGTTGTAGAGAAGGGCTTACCATGTGGGATAAACTTGGTTTGTTTTGAGATTGGATTTGGGCTGGTGACCAGGCTCAGAGATTTACTATTCCAGATTTTCGGAGTTATGCTGCAGCCCATCTTCAGGGAACTTCTCTCTACTGGAATATGAGCTTTGGACTGTTCTGGTAATGTTCCAAAACACAGAGAGAAATTCCCTGAAGATGGGCTCTAGCATGAACCCAAAAGCTCAGAAGACAAAATATCTGGTCCTAATGAGCTACACAAATTCGATCTCACATCCTTATCCTGGGATATATATTCATATTGGTTTCATTCATTGGCTTTTTTGGTTAATTTATGATTCAATGTATTGTTGTAATGCAGAAATTGTTAAATCCAGTGCAAATTAATTGTAAGATGGGCATTTTTTAAAAAAAATCCAGGCTATGTTCCTAACATATTTAGGAACATTCAGGCTTCAGCAGATGAGATACTGATGCAAAATTAATGGGATCATATGAAGAGAAAGGGACGAAAAGGGGGGTGGGGGAGATGATGCTTCTTTGGGGAATTATTTTTTAAAAGGTTATGTTAAGAACTTTAGGACTTATTCTATTTATTTTCACACTTTTCTCAAAATGCGGAAAACTCTCTGGCCAATTTTAAACAAAAAGTAAACTGGAATTTTTACATAAATGATAATTGGAGTAAATCAAGTCTTCCTTTTCACATTTTAATGAGTAAGAAGTAAGCAAGGTCCACATAACATGTCTGCCACTTCTTAAACCAAATGGATCTTTTCTTAAAACTGAATTGCTGTTACTGTGGAGAAGATGCAGCTGATTTGAGATTTAAAGCTTTTTTTTTTTGCTTTTGAATCTGTGTAGCCTTTTATTTATTTATTTTATTTATTACTTGGATTTGTATGCCGCCCCTCTCCGAAGACTCGGGGCGGCTCACAACATGTAGAAACAAATCATAAGTAATCAAACAATTTAAAATTTTAAAGATTTAAAAAACCCCATATACTAACAGACACACACACAAGCATACCATATATAAATTAAACGTGCCCAGGGGGAGATGTTTCAATTCCCCCATGCCTGACGGCAAAGGTGGGTTTTAAGAAGTTTACGGAAGGCAGGAAGAGTAGGGGCAGTTCTAATTTCCGGGGGGAGTTGGTTCCAGAGGGCCGGTGCCGCCACAGAGAAGGCTCTTCCCCTGGGGCCCGCCAACCGACATTGCTTAGTTGACGGGACCCGGAGAAGGCCCACTCTGTGGGACCTAATTGGTCGCTGGGATTCGTGCGGCAGGAGGCGGTCTCGGAGATATTCTGGTCCAGTGCCATGAAGGGCTTTAAAGGTCATAACCAACACTTTGAATTGTGACCGGAAACTGATCGGCAGCCAATGCAGCCTTATTACATATCAGTTCCAAACTCCTGTCCATAAGCAAATGCCAGCAGACGCATCAATTGAGGGGAGAAAGAAATAATTTTCAAAGCACTGGGATAAATTATTTTTTTCCCATGTTTCTTAGGCAGATACTTGCTTAAGTTCCTTCCAAGGAACAGTCTTAGGGAAGTATTTCTAAGCACATGATCTTCTTCAGAACAGCTAAAAGCTAAAACCACAGCAGCCTTTGGGCCGACCATGACTTTTGAGGGTTAAGCTGGGGAAAATGCACTTTATAATAATCAATTGAAGCAACATTTTGATATGGCTACGATTAAGCAAAATTAAAAACAATGAGTCTGATTTATTGCTATATATTTGGTACAGGTTCACTTTCGACTAGTCATTTAATGTCCATTCAAAAGTATGACAGACACACACCCCTCTCCCCAAAAGACTTACGATCCGGTTTCAAAGTTCTGACATCAAACACCCCTCCCCCTCCATTTATGACTTGTTGCAGTGTCCTGTGATTGCAATTTATAGCACTTTTGCCAGAAACTGGCATTTACTTACGGTTTCCAGCAAAAAACTGTTTCACAGTAACCATTGAGTTTACTGAACAACCATGGCGTTTGCTTAACAATCGCCACAAGAAAAGTAGTAAAAATGGGTCCAGTCATGTAATCAACTTTACAACCATCAAAAATTATGACCATAATTATCAGGGTTCAATTAAGATCACAGGTCAAGGACTACCCTTAATTTCTGCCATTTGCACATTTGACAGGCAAAACTTTGGGAGAGGCTCTGTGGACTGCATCCCAAAGACGCTGATGGCTGTTTGAAATTGTGAGGTGTCAGGCTGCAAAGTGCAAATGTGCCTTTGAGCACATGTAATGTTGCTCTGCAGCATCTTCGCAGGAGGAAGTCGGCATTGGGAAGGAGTGGGAGTGGCTGCCTTTAGAAGGTAATACTTCACAATCACTGAAAGATCATAGAGCTCCCCACAACATCTACAGCAGATAGGGAGACCACATAACCAGGTGCAACGAAAGGGGAGAGTGAGTGAGGCAGTGGTTTTCCAACTGAAACATAGCCAACCACACAATATTGTAAAAAGAGTTATTTTTCTGCAACAAAATGTATCTCTAGAGGAATAGTTGGCACAGATCAGGAGATGCTGTTTTGAAAATAAGAGTATATTTAAAATGGAAGAGAGCCCCATGACGGAATAATTGCAAAAACAAATTTTGAATGCAGTTCTCAATATGAAATGACAGGTATTGGGGTCCACATTTGCATTCTAGCTAATAACCACAATTAACAGTATGAAACGTTGCCACATTAAGGAATTGTCTTCCAGGGAAATTTGCTAAGGAATAATTATTTTCACCTCCAGATCCAATTCTCCCTCTAGGCCAGCTCTGGGAGGGCATTTCTGGCTTCCAGAGAGCCTCCGGGGGGACGGGAAAGGGCGTTTTTACCTTCTCCAGCTCCAGGGAAACATTTGGAGCCTGGGGAGGGTGAAACACGAACCTACTGGGCCCACCAAAAGTTGGGAAACAGGCCCTTTCCGGCCTCCAGAGGGCCTCCGGGGAGTGGGGAAAGTTGTTTTCACCCTCCCCAGGCATTGAATTGTGGGTGTGGGCACTCACGCATGTGTGATACCACACGGTAGTGCTCTTTCCGCACCCGAGAAAAAAAAAGGTTCACCATCACTGCTCTAGGCCATTAGATATAGTCATTTTGGTGTGTAGCGAAGTAGTTCTCAGTCTCCAATTCATCAGGCTGGGAAGCTATCTAAATAATCTCATAGTTTCCACAGACATTTCATGGAAGGAGGCAAAGCACATAATTATCACTAAAAAAGCAAAAATCCTCAAAAAAAGGTCTTTATAAATGAGCTACTGCAACTATGTCAAAGGACTAGGGATTTTCATGGAATTTTTTGCCGGCAAGAATTTTTCTCCATTCTTTCACCACAACTTTACAATTATACTTCATTACCATCATTTACCCAGGAGTTGAATGTGTGTGTGCGCGCGCGTGCACAAACATGAAGGCGTGCATGCATTTTCTTTCCTCCACCAGTAGAAAAGCATTCTCTCCACTTTCCTTTGTAACCATTTTCCAGTTGAAAAACAGTGGTTGTTATTTTATTAAGCAATTTCAAATATTTGGGGGGAATGCATTGCTTGGCAGGAAACAGCATTGTTCATCTGCTAAATTAAACCAGTTTTTTTTTAGAGAACTATCAGTATAATTGAACACAAGAATGTAACACACATAGAAACTTATCTTTAGCAACAAAGCATTTGACAACAAACTTCAATGGGCTTCTAATAGAGAAAAGGACAACGTGTGATTTCATGATGCCAATGCTAAATGGATACAGAGGTAGATGGACAAATAATAGACATAGCCGAACAACAAATTGAATGTCAAGGCAAATGTAAAGTTTTACATCTGGAGAGGAAAGAAAGGACATCTGGAGAAGAAGATGGCTCCATGAAAAGCCAGGTGAACAACTGCAGTGGAATTAAAAGTGTATCCTTTGAAACCTCTCCTAAGGAGAGGAAATCATCATACAGATGCCGTAATGTAGCAGCCTCCAGTGTGTTTGAGCTCCGGAAGACAAGGGAATTGCCATCTTGTTCAATCTGTGGTCAGCACCTTTGAAAGGATACTGGGTTTGGACATTGCACCTCCTAATTCCTTTTGGAAATTGCTTGACAAATATACCCCAAAGATACCAAACAATTTTTTCCCATCAGGAATAATGAATAGCGAGCCACTATTGTTGACCAGCTCAACTCCACTGTACACGTGTGAATGCCTCCCGCTGGCCAGCTGATTTTTGGATCAGACAGATGCATGCTTTCTCCTCACTTTCTGCAGCCTGAGCCTTCCCAGATCTCTAGAGATTCCACCCCAGATCTCTACAGCTGTTTGGGGAAAGGAGGTTTTTCCCTCCCTCACAGCACCGTTTGGGGTAGGGAAGCTTTCTCCCCTTTCCAGCTCTATTTGGGGAAAGGAGGCCAAAACAGAGAGGTCATGAATGCATGTGCAGGAGGCGGGATGTGCGAGAGGGGCATTGCCATATAGATGTGGGCACTTGCATACATGCAACAGTAGGCATGCACACACCTTCAGCACCCGAGGGAAAAAAGGGTTGCCATCACTGTTCTAGTTTGTGCATTGAGTACTAAGCAAACAATGAGAATCGGGACAAAATTGTTGCATCAAAATGCATTGCAAAATTTGATAAGCTTCTAAATAGTTGAGTATCAAGGTTCACCTGTATATAAATCAAAGCTTTAGGCACACAAGTAAAACAGTGATTAAAAATTTGGTCTTAGAAAGTCACAAATAAGGGTTTAGTTAAGTTTGAAATAAGATTTTGGATTTAATTATAAAGAATAGTTCCAGTGGAAAAATGTTTTTGTTTTGAATTATTAAAAAGAGTAAGACTTAAAATTGGCCATTAGAGGAAACTTAAAGGATCTAATGAATACAATTAAAACCATCAGAAATACAATTTGATTTACAAATATAGAATGAAACAAGCTATTTTAACACTGGACATATTTTTAAAGAATGGATCCAGAAGTTAATTTTAAAAATGTATGTTTCTATAGATGGACTGTGCTTAAAAGATGTTACAGGAAAGCAAAAATTTAAACTGACATGATTGAAAATAATTTCATCATGAATTTAAAATGACAGGCTACAAGAATGTCATGGAAAAAGATATTACACTGGACATAAAAAAGAAATTTACAAAATCCAGACACTCTGGATTTACAAAAATGGCTTGTTAAAAAATTTTGTGAGAAGGGACAAAGAAAAATGTAAAGAAATCAAGTTTTAAGACTTTTTTTGAAGATATTAAAAATCAAGAGTGTTAGAAGTAAAAGAAAGTTAGTTTTTTTAAACAGATTTTATGGCTTAAATTTTTTTAAAACCCTTTGACTATATGCTGTCCATGGATTTCTTTCCATTACATTCTACAACTGGTTGAAGGCATTTTCAGGGTGAAAAGGAACTTGAATTAGGAGAGAGATCCATGTTTAATACTTTAGCCCAATGTGGCTAAATTCTGGGAATCGAAGTCCAGGCATCTTAAACTTGCCAAGGTTGAAAAAGTTCCTTAGCCAGGAACTCCTTTGGCTCTCCTGGCTAGGCTGGCTAAAAGTTCTGGGAATTGGATCCCAAATACAACACATGATGGCGGTAGGGAAGCTGACCTTGTGGCCGCTAGCACATTATGATGGGATAAGCACACAATAAGTAGAACAGATTTTCCAAGCTGACTTTGTACAACTTACTAAACCACAAATCACGCATTAAAATTACATTTATTCATGCTTTTACTATGGCGGTTGCAAGTTACATTATATGAACCCATGCTAAAAGTCAGATGCGGATATGAATGGTCGAGGTAGTCCTCGATTTAAGACCACAATTGAGCCCAACATTTCTGTTGCTAAGTGAGATATTTATCAAGTGAGTTTTGCCCCATTTTATAACCTTTCCTGCCACAGTTGTTAAGTGAGTCACTGCAGTTGATAAGTTAATAACCTGGATGTCAAGTGAATCTGGTTCTCCCATCAAGTTTGCTTCTCATAAGGTCGAAAAAGGTGATCACGTGCCTGTTTTTCATATTTATGACCATTGTAGCATCCCCATGATCACATTATCAAAATTCAAATACTTGAAAACAGATTCATATTTATAACAGTCGCAGTGTCCGGGGATCATGGGATCATCTTTTTTGACTTTCTGAGAACCAAGGTCAAGCCAGGATAACTTAACAACCATGTTACCAACTGAACAGCTGCGTAATTCACTTAACAATGATGCCAAGGAAAGTCGCAGAATGGGGCGAAACTCACTTAACAAATGTTTCACTTAGCAAGAGAAATGTTGGGCGCAATTGTGGTTATAGGTTGAGGACTACACATGTAGTTACATGTCAATACAACTGGAAGTCAAGAGGATGCAGACGATGTAGAGAATCTGGGGTGTGACCTTGAGGAAAACAGACAGGTGGCAAGCAAAGAGGGAAGGGAGGTTAAGGACCTTGAGGTATGTAAGATGCACGTCTGCCAGATACAGACAAATTAGACCAAGAAACAGCCTCTAAAGAAAGACTAGAACTTATTATTGAGTTATGCTATAATAACTGTGCCTTGCAGATATTCTAAGCCTATCCCACATAGAGATACTTTTTTAAAAAAAATCAGGAAGAAGCCAAAACTTCTTATTTGTTTAGAAAGATTATCAATCCTCCCTATTCATTTCAACATTTAAAAAAAGTATGGGAACAGCAGAGGAACACAAGAGATGAGTCACATCAGTAACGCTGAGCCAACACCGGATTTGGGCGCCTGCAAAATCAATCTTGCAGAGTTCTGTGGCTGCCTTGTGAGGGAGTGCAGTTACAGCCTTGCGAATGCAAGATCAGATAGCCTTACTTGGGGGAAAAAATTAAAAGCAGCGGAGGCAATCTATTCAAAAAGGAGAGCTCAGTATTTGGAATGGAGAAAAGAGAGGGGGGGACAGAAGACATCTGAAGTAGAGAGCACTGTTACTCTACTACACAATGCCATACTGTAAAACACCTGTTCAGCCCTCGGCACTTGTCTGGAGCTCTAGCATCAGGTGAAGAGAGCTATAATCTTAGGGGTCCATCACCAATATTGCAAGAGGGCTTGTTAGTGGGAACTGGGAAGAATCATAATATAGGAAGGGTAGCATGGGATACCCTCCCCCAGGTTAAAATTTAAAGGGAATCATTCATTTATTTTAACCTCTCCTTTAACAGAGCCTGCCATCGTCCCAACTTTCAAACTTTGACCAGATTGAGAGAATTAAGGAAATATATGAGATATCAAGGTAGGAAAAAAAGACAGTATCAAGAGAGAAAGTAGGGAAACACACAGAGAAAAGACATACTTCCCTTTCCGTTCATTCTGCTCTATGGTCTGTCGCATTATAATTTCCTCTGTTGTTTCCACTTTCTTACCTCCCAACTCTAGTTCACTTTCTAGGCTTCAATTTGTGAAATTCCACTCCTTTCTCAAGAAGAACCCAGGAAATTACAGTTTGGCATCATAGAAAATGTAATCGACACAACTGTGGCAGCAGCTGTTCCACCTCCCTCCAACCCTTTCTCAATTCCCCCTTGTGTAAACTCACATCTAGAGTCTCTATTTCCACATCTGGATGAAGGCTTGTCTGCTAAAGCAGAGATGATGCGCTGTTTGATCGTTCCGGCAGGAAGGAAGTACTACAGCCACTAGCAGGAAGTCACAGGGCAGATGCACTAAAGCATGACATGGGGAGGGGTGGGGGAGGCATGAGGAATCACACAATACCATATTCAGAGGTTTCAGGAATATACATAGCATGAAGGGGTGATTTCAAGACTTATTTCATCCCAGTCACCAATTTCCTAGGAAGTTCTGAATCGCCCACCAGATCATAATTCAGATTGCAGAGGTGGGGAATTGTGACTGTACTTTCCAAACACTCTCACTTGTAAGTTTAGATAACAATTTGTATGTGATAAATTTGAAATGCACCTCCTACTCTTTTTTCAGATTGCCCCTCCCCCAGCAGATAAATATATTATGGATATAAGGATATTTTCTGCAAAAGTAAATCTCTATCCCAGACCCCTGCCCGATATAAAAATTTATTAAAAGGCAAAAGTCAATTTAAAGAAAATATTTAAAGTAGAGTGCTCTTTTTGTGAAACAGAAAAGTTTGAAGACTTAAAACATTGAAACATGATAACCTTTCATCTTTGAAAAGTGGTGAAAATAAGAGATTTTCAACAGAAACCTGAAATGCATTCTTTAAACCCTTTCCCCCCCTGCTTCAATCAGATTTTATATTGGATGGACAAAATAAGCAGGTTTTCGAATAAGGTTCTGAACCACTTTGTATAGGATAGCAATATAAAAGCAGCAGTGGACACAAATTAGAGAAATACAAAATCTATCTCATAAGGAATTCTGAGAGAAAATATTTAAGAGACAAATTATATATGAATGCAAGAATCATTTTATCAAGGTATGGCTGTAAGAACAAAGGCCAAGTTTATATGATCATTGGCATTAAATCCTATGTAGGTTTCCTGGACTGTACATTTTGGGCAATGGAAGAGGAAAACGATTACAGATTTCAGGAAAAAAAGGTCTTCTGATGTACAGTAAAATCAAGACAAGACACCACAAAGTAAACATGATAAAGCAGCTTCATGTTTTATTAATACATATATCCGAATGTACCAGTATACAAAGTGGTCATTGTAAGTCTGCTCTTTGCATAAAAATCCAAGGCAAAGGAACAAATTATATCCTCTCTTATCATTGCTTGTTTTTTAAAAAAGGCTTCCTTCACACTACCCAACTTTTTTTAGAGTGTCATTTACTTATGCAGATGGGATAGACAGACACAAGGGCTGTCTTTGTCTTTTTAATTTGGTATTATGCCAAATGCATAATTACTTTTTAGCATGCACCTCCCCTCAAATATGCAAAAATGGTTGAGTAATGAAAGGCATTATGCATTTCTGATTACTCTATATAAAGTTTGCAAACAGCAGTGTCTATTTCATAAGATTTCATGTATCAGTGAGATCAGTAAAAAAAAGTTGTACTTACCAGGATTGAAACGCTATACTGCTTCTTACTTGCACCAAACTGCAAATCCAGAAACAGTCTTAGCTAATCATGTCCTCTTATTTCTGCACCAATCTTACAGTAGTTATCTACACATGGCATTCTGTGATTTTCCCTTATCTCCCACCCCACCTGAAATTCAAAACAGCAAGCCACAATGATCATGATTCAGGTAAAGGATTCACCAAATATCTGTAAAATTAACATTGCCTTTCAAGTTCAAGATATCAAAGGAAGGTCAAGACAGCATTCAAACTGAAAAAAAGTTCAAAAGTGATAAATGATTAACAAGTCAAACATTAATCTGTTTCAAGGAAAATATTATTTTGGACCTGAGGATTGGTAGCACAGTAGTTGGAATGCAGTTCAAACCTGACCAGCTCAAGGTTGACTCAGGTTTCCATTCTTCTGAGGTTGCTAAAATCCAGATTATTGGGGAGGAATATGTTGATTCTGTAGACCACTCATTGAGGACTGTAGAGCACCATGAAGCGGTATATAAGTCTAAATGCTATTGCTACTGAATGCTGAATTATGTTGCTAATCTGTCTTGCTTTTCTATCTAGGCTGCCCAAAGGAGACAACTGCTATGATTTCAGTAGATACTGCCTCCATATACTGCATTCCAATCGTGCTTTTACTACTTCAAAAATCTGTTTTTATAAACAAAACCAGTGAAAGCACACAATCATATAATTTTTACACTTGCTATCACATGAAATTCCATATGGTTTTTGCCTTGAACAATTCGCAAATTCTATGCGGTTGAAAAAAGTTACCTTATCTAATCTGATAACAAATTATTCCCACCTCTGATATCTGAGAAAAAGGAAACACTAATGTAAGAACGCTTCAAAAAAAATTTAAAATTTATTGTGCCGCAAGTCAAAACCCACTTTTTTCAGATGAATGAAGAAATAAGTAGCTGTATTCAACACAGGCAACAAAACAAAAAAGGAATGAAATCTGTAGGCATAAAAATACATCAAACTGCAGATTGTAACATGAGTTTAAGAGAGATTTGCCACCCTAGTGGTATTAATATTAAAACCAGTCAGTGCCGCTGGGGGCTGAGCTTAATTCAAAATATTTGTAAGATATCAGGCCAGAAAAAAATTAATTTGAATTACAAGTCATTTTTCTACATCTGATTTTACATTGAAGCACACTGAAATGAACCCATAATTGACTATAATGGTTCTAATCCATCTTTATTACAAATTAATAAAAGCCCACTTATTGTTAAAGTGCAACCACTTTCTTTCACATATGTCTTTGCAGGAAGCCTTTTTATTTAAGCTTCTTCTCAAGGCAAGTTTATGTAAAACGCAGCTAGCAATTATGTTACAAGGATTTCAAAGTGACAAATGAAACTAACACACCCCTGCATTTAATGCCAGGAGCAGAAGCCAGATGCCAGTAGAACCACAAGTAACACACAACAGTAACCATTGTAAAATAGGAAAGGGAGATGAAAATAGTTATCACTGGTAAGTTCCTCCATGGATGATAGGAAAAGAAAAACAAGACTTGATTGTACAAAACAAAGTATCAACCGTTCAAACCTTGCCCATCTTCATTCCAATGTTCCACAGCAATGATATGTTAGGAACAAAAATATTAAATACAAGTCTGAGGCTACAATCATTTACGCAACATTTTTTTCATGCACATTTTCATACTTCAGAAGTTGACAATGATATCTTAATAGAGTTGCAAACCATTTTAGCTTCTCAAATAAAGTATAACTGACACGTTATACTTAACTGACACCTCCTAACACTGACTTTGTCATGAATACAAAGTTTTCTCCTGAAAAGAAAAAGAAAAGAAAAAAGAAAATAAAGCAAGGGACATTTAGATGGCGTCTAGTATATTTAGAGGATTGTAAAAATACAGACACTATCCAAATATTCTGCAAAAATATATGAAGGCAGCAAGTCTAGAAATGAAAGCCTTTGTATGAAAGCATAGATGTGGTCTGGAAGATTTTGTTTTTCTTAAAACCCAAAGTTATTGAAGAGTGATCTTTTCAGTTATTTATTTGTGAACCTTTTACAATTTGCTTTGAATTTCACAGTGCGGGGGGTGGTGGGGGTGATATAATAAAATCATCCAAGTAAAAGTTAGAGATTAAGGAGATGCGTTTTTGCTATTTCACCCTCATTCATCTGAGAAACGCCACACGACTCTGAATAGTGTTTGTGATTTATAAAAAAGTCCTATATACATAGCAAAAAATTGTGATTTCATTTCCTGTTGTCTATAATGCCTGCCTTGGTGCATTTAAAAGAGTCTCTTTGTCTCTCTCTCTCTCTCAGATAAGGACACTGGAGACAGGAACTTTTGTTGATCGCCCACGCTGAGGAACATCAATACGGTCCTCCCCTTCCAAAGATTCGTGCAGCTGACCTGGAGTGAGGAAAGGAGCATGTTAAGGTCTGCCTTCACAGGGAAGGGCCTTGTCCAAAGAGGACAAAATTCTGAAAGGAAAATAACATATGTCTGCACTCTCTTTCCCATTTTTCAATGTTATTGTTGTCCCTTATTTTCTTCAGAGTGGGAAACAAAAATATAGCCTGTTGATTTATTAGACTCAATATGGTCTAAGTAGAAAAAGCAGACCATATAAATCTACATGAACTAAAGTTTAAGATAGAAAGATTTTGAAGTGTGTTAGAACGATTTGTAATCCTTCTGAGCCGTTTGTGTGAAATGTGATTTTGCAAGGTACGTAGTTTTGAAATATATTTGGACACAGGAGGGCAAAACTATGAAAAATAAGAAACTGAAAGTAGCCAATGGATAGAGGCTTGAGATGTATATGTGGAGACTGACTGTCAGCAAGAGAGAACAAGGAAGTAAATTGTAAAATGTGTGCAGAAAAGTATAAAAATAATGTTTTGGGATGAGTTCATAGCTACTCCTTGTTGGACTCAGCTATTTCAATGACTTCATTGCAATGGGTTATTGATATATGTGTGTTGTGATGGCTGTTCATGTTCCAAATTGGTCATGCAATAAATATCTGAATCTTAAAATAAGAATTATTGTTTATGTTGCTGTTTCTTGTTTTTCTTTATTGGGATATTTTTATGACAACAGCTACATATTGCGGTCTACAGGTAGCCCTAGATTTACAACAATTTGGCCAACTGTTCAAACCTTATAAAGACATTGAAAAAAGCGACTTCTGACAGGTCCTCACACTCACAAACATCTCGGCACCCCTTGTCACATGAACAACATCCAGGCACTTGGCATTTACAACAGTTGTAGAGTTGTAGGATGCATTACACTAAATAAAATAAATAAGAGTCCCAGGGTCATGTGATCACCATCTGTGACCTTCCCACTCAGCTTCTGTTTGTTTTTTTTAAAAAGAGAGGGTGGAAGTCAGATTCACTTAATGACCATATGATTCAATGATTAACTTAACCACCACAAAATAATTGTGCAATGATTAACTTAACCATCACAAAAAGGTGATACAATTAGGTATGATTCACTTAACAACCTTTGCTTAGTAAAGAAAATTCTAGTCCCAGTTCTGATCAGAAATAAAAAATGATCCATGCAGCAATTCTGAGTGCCCTGGCATTACACTTGTAGTGGGGCTAAGGCTTCAATGGTTGCAAGTAGAAGCATTTGAGAAGACTTTTTTTTTTCTTTCAGAATTTTTAAGAAAGAAAAAGAAAGGGAAAAAAGAAACACACAAAAAAGAGAAAGAAGGAATAAGAAAAGGACAAAGTAGATAAAGTAGGGAACTAAACAGTGCTGGAAAAAAAGAGAAAACTTATTCGTGTGATTCAATGCTTTGTAGATTTTGAGAATAACTTTGAAAGAAGCATCTGTGAAACATCCAAGGTTAAGAATGCTTCCAGGGCATACTATTCAATACCAGTGACTATCTCCTGAGGACATCACATTGAAAGCGTTCCCAAACACTCAACATTTCAGGATAGTTGGTTCATTTTTGCATTTCTAGCACTGCCTCCTTTATGTGTGGCATACAATAAAACCAACGGCTATTTTACTAGCAGCATATGCTTTTATGACACAGCCCTGAATTTAGGCACAGCCTGAATTCCTGAGGCATTAATTCCAACCCTGGAGGCTTACCAAACCAAAAAAGATAAGTGCTCCCTGAGTCACCCAAGAGATAGGACAACAGAATCTGGAAGTGGCAGAGGAAAAAGGTTTTACCTTGTGCATACAATTCTGTGCGTTTACGATCTGCCTGAATGAAACAAGCTGTAGCTAGGAAGAAACCACCACCGATAACACCCACAAAGCTGCAGACCATGAGTGCATATTCCAGGCTTCGGAACTGTGACAGCAATGAAACGGGACGGTCACTCTGGATTCGGTCACTAATCTATGAAAAAAATAATTATTATGCAATCTATTATGTAATTTCCTACGGAAAGTCTTAAGAACCAAAGATGGATATTATTTTTATTGCTTTTCTTGCTATTTCATCCCATTTGAAATAAATAGCTAAACAGGCACACACCATAGTTTATTTTTTCTTTGCAATGGAAAATATG